>NC_030858.1:3499887-3618911 GCF_000208745.1 Theobroma cacao
GTTGGTGGCCCCAGCCATCCCGATTTTTTTTTTATTTTTTTTATTTTTTTTATTTTATTTATTTAATTTATTTTTTTTTTTTAATTTATGTGTCTACAGATCCCCGGCAACGGAAAATATTTATGTCCCTTCGGGGACATCTGATAAAATTGGAACGATACAAAAGAAAAAAATCATATCACGTAAAATAAAAAATGTAAAAAATATCATAATTAATTTAATTAAATAATAAAAAAATATTTTTATTCAATGTTTACGAAAATCTGATTGATAATAAAATTTCAAAAAATTATAAATGATAAATTTTTTGTCGTGATTTTTTTCAAATATTATATTAAAAGTGTTGAGAGGATTTAGAAATTTTTTAATACAAAAGTTTTCATTTACTTTGAAATAAAATTAGTAATTGTTTAATATAAGGAATATTAAGAAAATTAAAATAAAATTGACTAATGATAAAATTAAGGTTAGATAATGTGGAAAAAAGTCTTTAAAAAAATTAAGGAAGAATGAAAAAAAACCAAAATTCAAAAAAATAAAAGATAAAAAGATCAAATTAATATTATTTTATAAAATATCGAATCAATTAAATGATCGAAAGGAAAAAAAATGCAAGGATCTTTTAGTAAAAAATTAGGGGAAAAGAAATGAGAAGAGAAAATGTGAAGAATATCATCAATGATGAAACCAATGCCACCGACGATTACAGTCGAAAATTTTCATGAAAATTTGTAGTAACATTTTTTTTTCCTAAAAAATGTTAAAGAGATGAATAATTTAAAGGATCCCATTGAAGTGTTGACAAAGTACAAGAAAATAATTTTTATAAAAAGATCAATTTTCAAATAATCATAAAGATCAAAATAATGCAAAGAAAATAAAAATAAAAATTCTGAAATCTATAAAAAATAAATTTATTAAATAAATAATTACATTTCACTAATATAAAAGGAAAGAAAAATATAATGAATTTTGTTTATCATGATTAATATGAATTATTTTCATTATCTTTTACCAATAACCATTAAACAATTATATGAATGCAAAACACAAACTACGAGTAAGATTTATACTATATATAAAAAGAAGTCCCACGTGGAGAGTTTAGGAGTTGTGCAGTTTAGATAGGGCTTCCAACAGAATTATTAAAGTTTACCACATGTATCTTAGAGGAGGAGAGTTGTGATGTGTTTGGTGGGTGGGTTCCATCTTAAAGAGTATAAGTTATACGGACCGTGTATAATGCATGAGTTTACTATGGATTTGCTCAAAAATAATTATTTTTTTCTTCATTTAGAAAAATCTAATTTTTAATTTTTATTACTTTTAACAATAAAAATATAAATCAAATGAAGTTTAAATAATTATGTTAAGAAGCTTGCAAGTCAATCGGGTGGTCAGATACAGAAAACAAATGCCTCTAACAAGAAAGAAGGCTAAAAATTGTTGATCAAGGATGTAAGCATGTGAAAATTATTTAATGTGCAGGGACAAAAGTTAAATACAATATTTGACTTTATCCCGTGAATCGCCACACACAAGACAACCGTCAACTTGCTAACCTTTACTACGTTATAATTAAAGGGCAAAGAGAAAAAAAAAAAAAAAAAAGAAGGCAGAATTCAAAGTTCTAAATTTGAGAGTTTGAGTTAATTTGAATCTTGATACGTGGAAAATGAGGATTTTTTTTTTTTCGGTTTGTCTCTTGTTTATGGGAAATAGAGAAAAAGCACTGAATCATTGGCATGCTGCGGATGAAAAATTGGTACCCATACGAAAGCCCTTACCTCGTTCTTGTTTGTATTTATTCATGCCCGAATACCCTCCAACATGACCATCTTCTCTACTTGTTTTCTCATTAATTAGCCCATCAATCTAAATGAAAATTGTTGTAAAACGCGTGAAGAAAATATAAACAATGTCCATGGCCTGATGCAGCTCCTTTCTCCCTCAATCCAAATTGGCAAATTTGAAATATCCATGAGTTTGTCTCTTTGTCTCAAATTTCCTGTGAAAAAAAGAGAGTAGCAAGGAAAAAAACAAAGGAATAGTAAGACCGGCAAAGTTCAGTGCCCCAGGAGCCAGGACACTAGACAAGTGGCCATCAATCTCAGTTCCGCGTATTCTCTGCTACATAATTTAGACTTTCCACTACCATATTCTCTTCAAAATCCACCGTAACTGATTAATATTGTATTGTTATTACAGTATCACAGACGTTAATCCAAACAAAAATCCATGCAACTTATGTTCCCAAAGACATTATGTTAAAACAATGAGCAATTCCCCTTAGCCTTATCTCATCTCCTAGGCCTATAAAATAAAGAAAATTCCTCTTAGCTTTTGCAGCAGTTTTCAATGGCTTCCTCCAATCCAAAATTGTCTGTTCTCCTCTTCACCATTTTCTTCTCTTCAACATTTGCTCTCAACACTTCTTCTACAACTTCTCTGAACTCCAATCTCTCTTCCATACGAAGTTTTTGCGAAACCACACCATACCCAGATGCTTGCTTTGATTCATTGAAGCTTTCCATTTCGATAAATATCAGTCCCAACATACTTAGCTACCTACTCCAAACTCTCCAGAGTGCCTTATCTGAAGCTGGAAAGCTAACCAATCTATTCTCTAATGGTGGGAGAGCAAATATTGTTGAAAAACAAAGAGGAACAATGAAAGACTGCAAGGACCTCCACCAAATCACACTATCTTCCTTGCAAAAGTCAGTATCAAGAATCCGATCAGGAGATTCACGGAAGCTAGCTGATGCAAGAGCTTATCTCAGTGCAGCTCTCACAAACAAGAATACATGTTTAGAAGGACTAGATTCTGCTTCCGGTCCATTGAAACCTATTCTGGTGAAATCTTTGATTAGTACTTACAAGCATGTCAGTAACTCTCTTTCAATGCTTCCTAAGTCAGGTTCTAAAAAAGGCCATCGAAATCGTCGCCTCCTGGGATTTCCAAGCTGGTTGTCAAGAAAAGCTCGCCGGATTTTGCACAGCACTGATGATGAATACGACCCGACTGAAGTGCTTACTGTAGCTGCCGATGGAACAGGAAATTTCAGTACCATCAGTGATGCTATAAAATTTGCTCCAAATAATAGTAATGACAGAATAATTGTCAATGTTAGAGAAGGGATTTATGAAGAGAATGTGGAAATTCCAAGCTACAAAACCAACATTGTTCTGCTTGGAGATGGAAGTGATGTCACTTTCATCACTGGTAACAGAAGTGTGTTTGATGGCTGGACCACTTTCAGATCTGCAACTGTTGGTAATGCCCCAAACTCCTAGCTCTTGGTGAAATTATTAGATAAATAGTAGTAACATTTTTTGGAAAAAAAAACTTTTGTTTTGTATGGAATGCATCATTGGGAAGGGAATATATTTGAAATTATGACTCATCGTTATAACTTAACTCATTGTTTAGTAACTTCATGTTGCAGCGGTATCTGGTGAAGGCTTTTTGGCTCGGGACATAACCATCGAGAACAGCGCAGGGCCAGAGAAGCACCAAGCAGTTGCATTAAGAGTAAACGCAGACTTCGCTGCACTGTACAGATGCACAATCGATGGTTATCAGGATACATTATATGCCCACTCCTTTCGACAATTTTACCGTAAATGTGACATATATGGTACCATAGATTACATATTTGGGAATGCTGCTGTGGTCTTCCAGGCATGTAACATAATCTCCAGAATGCCAATGCGAGGTCAGTTCACAGTAATTGCTGCTCAATCTCGAGACTCCCCAGATGAGAACACTGGAATTTCGATACAGAATTGTTCAGTTCTTGCCACAGACGAACTGTATGGGAATTCAAGCAGTGTTAAAAGCTACCTTGGGAGGCCGTGGCGGCTGTACTCGACAACAGTTTATCTTGAATCCTACATTGATGATTTTATCGATCCTACTGGATGGACTAAGTGGTCAGGTGATCAAGGTTTAGACACCCTTTATTATGGAGAGTACAATAATTATGGACCAGGTTCAGGAACGGATAATCGAGTTACTTGGCCTGGCTATCACATAATGGATTATGATAGCGCCTATAATTTTACAGTCTCAGAGTTCATTACTGGTGAAGCCTGGCTGGATTCTACTTCATTCCCATATGATGAAGGGATTTGACCAAAGTATAACTACCATCTTGGTCTTTCTAGTCTATTTCTAATACTGTAATGAGACTTTAGCCGAGTGGCCTGCAAGAAGGTTGTGAAAGATAATTAAGATATAAGAGAGGCTTTACTTTACAGGTCAGACCCACATGGACCTTGAGTCTTGTCTGATGGTAGGTTGTAGTTTTCAAAGTTTAATTTGTAATATAGAACTGTAAAAAGTGCAAACTGCCAAGCAGAATTGCCCAAGGCGATTTGGTTGAAGTGATTCTGGTGAATGTTTTGAACTGTACATTATTTTGGCTTAGCATTAAATTTCTTCATGGGCTGCTGGTGAACATATTGATGAACCAAACATACGTACTGGCTGACATTTTTCTATCTTTCAAATTTATGTAAAAATATCGAAAGAATTTCCTTGAAAATATGATTATAAATGAATATCTGTCGGTGAGATGCTTTTCTTGACTAAAAGCTGATAATAATTCCAACCAGGGAAAACATTGGTGGGGAGTTGGTGATTTCCGGACCCAAGGCCTCGAAATCTTTTCCCTGTTCTAAGTTTGTTTCGGTCTAACAAGTGGTCTTGAACTTTTGAAGTTCCAAGTCTACGAGCTGTCCTTTTTAACACCTAAATGGACGCAACATGTTTCTTTGCTGCACGCGTTGCTGCTTCCTTTGACGGAGGCCACATCCTATTTTCTATCACAAGATAACCGTCGCTCTCCATGCTTGATTGACCCCGCTTCATCATTTATTTTTTTGGGACTTGAGAGCCCCAAAAAGGCGATAAAAAGCTTCAAACCGAGTTCCAGTTTGGACTCAATGAAGCCCAGTAGGCCACAGTTCCGGTAATATTTGATTAAATATTTAAATTGTTGCTTGAATCCGTATCCAAATATTTAAATTATATTTATTAGATAATCTTACTTGTTAAATATTGATTAAAACAAATTTTAAATTAATTTGATGTAAATTATCAATGAAAATTACATTAATAAATTAAAAATAATTCATAAAAAATAATTTAAAATTTAAAATTATATTTAAAATATTTGATGAATTTTAATAAATATTATGTTAATTATAAAATTTATAAATAATAAAATGGTACTAGTAGTAAAAATTTTTAGATGGAGAGACAAAGCCTAGAATTTACGCCAAACCCAGCCCAAAACAACATCTAAATTTTTGGTTTTCTGATAACGAGGCCTTTCATGGATTGTTATGGATATTCACCTTCCAAAGCGAAAGTAACTCATAGAAACCATGAAAGACAGACCATCTATTACCACGTTGCATTTGTTTTTCGAATTTTCAAAGGGACAGGTCATTTCAAAGCCAATGACACTTTTTTTCGAAGAAACAAGACACGTGTACATTCAAGTAAATAACCCGATATATATCCCCCTCCTCCCAATTGTTATTCTGCAATACATCACGTTCTTTATGCATTTGGACATAAATCCTAAGATCTACAATCGTCTACATATAGAGACAAAAACAAAAGGCTGAGAAATAATTAATACTGCTATTGAGGTCTGTAATTAATCTTTGGTGTTGTTCGTAAGAGGCGACTAGAGTAATGAAATCACTGAATACCCATTGTAACAAAAATCTCAAGTTAGTTATAGGTTGATCAGAACCACAAAGAAAAGCAGGGTTTGCCCAAGTTTAGCAACGCCTAAGTCAGCTAATTAGCCTTTAACAACTGGACTAATTTAGCTGCAAAATTTACACACGGTTAGAAGCATTTTGAGTTCAACGGTAAAAATTTGAAAGCTATATGGACAAGAATTCGCGGGAAATGCGGTTGGGAGAGAGTTAAAATCTCTATCATTCGTTTTTGTAAATATAACTAACTTTTAAATAGAATGCCTGAAAGCTCTCCTGTCCAGATTCCCTTTGTAAATTGCATGGCATTAAGATTTGAACCTCAAATCCAAAGAGCAACCTGGAAGAGGAAGGAAGCGCAGGAATATATATATTCTCATTGGATTTCTTGATTTCACTCTCTGCCTTAGCTTGAACCTAAGGCAGAGAGACCTCTGCCTCAAGCCACTTTAACAATGGTTTTCCAAGATTTTGACCTAATACAAGAACGCCGCAGGCTTGAGAGACAACGGAAATTCAGAAAGAGGGTTGGCATTGCCGTGGTAACAACCTGTGTCGTCATTGGTCTAGTTGCGGCCGGAATCTTTGTAATTGTCTCAACTAAGAATAAAGAACAACAAGGGACTTCTGCCAACAACAAGGCACACCAAGCTCCATCTACAAAGCAGGTGTCACGGTCAGAAAAGCTCATAAATACTATTTGCAATGGTACCTCTTACAAGGAATCATGCGAGAGCACCCTTAAGAAGGCAGTGAAAGAGCACCCAAATACGGCTCAACCCAAAGATCTTCTCAAGTCTTCAATCTCAGCGACTGCTGATGAGCTTGAGAAGGCCTTTACCAAAGCCAGCTCATTCCAATTCAACTCCCCAGGGGAGAAACAAGCCTTTAATGTTTGTAAAGAAGTCATGGCCAATGCCAAGGAAGAATTAGCGACAGCTATCGGTAAAGTAGGGGACAAAGATACAGGGAAGCTCTTATCCAGTGGTGAATTGAACAATTGGCTAAGTGCGGTAATGTCTTACCAAGAAACTTGCATTGATAGCTTCGCAGATGGAAAGTTGAAGACTGATATCAAGAGTACCCTGAACTCAAGCCAGGAGCTCACCAGCAATTCCCTTGCCATGGCTAGACAATTGTCTTCATACGTTTCATCAGTAATGGAGATGCCAGCAGCCAGTCGCCACCTTTTAGAATCCACCTCTCCTTCAGTGGACAAGGATGGACTTCCTAACTGGTTGAACCATGACGAACGCAGGTTGTTGAAGGGTGCTGATGTTGAGAAGCCGACACCAAATGTAACTGTGGCAAAAGATGGTAGCGGAAATTTCTCAACAATTTCTGAAGCACTAGCTGCCATGCCCCAAAAATATGATGGAAGGTATGCTTCTTTAGTTATAATCTTGATTTGTTGGATATATTGAATACGATTTGTTAATATGAATTTAATGATCCATCGTTGAAAAAATCCTTTTGATCTCATCGTTAATTTCCATTAATTTTCATAATATAATTTTCCAGTATACTTGATCCTTTTCTGGATGAACATATTTATTGAGACAAGCTATTTCTCCACTTTCAAAATGCAGGTATGTGATATATGTCAAGGCAGGAATATACGAGGAGACTGTACTTGTAACAAAGAAAATGGTAAACCTTACTATTTATGGTGATGGATCCCAGAAGACCATTGTCACTGGGAACAAAAATTATGTTGATGGAGTTCCCACTTACCTGACAGCAACTTTTGGTATGTTGATTAATTTCTGCCTATGACTTATATGGTATAGCATGCAGTTTGAGATGAATCTTCCTCAAATTGAAAGGGATGATTTTCTAATTTCTATAATTGATTTGTTTGTTTGCTAGTGTTTTCCAGTAGAGGGCTAGAGGCAAGCCTCACCTTATAATTCAGAGAACTTATCAATTTTAAGTCATCTGAAATTATTAAAGGAAATGAAAAGTGAAGAGTAAAATGAGTTTAGCTCTAGTCCTAATCGGTAAAAAGTTTAGAAATCAACAAAGAAATTAAATGGTAAAACCTTTAGAGTATATGGCTCCTGTTTCATTCCAATCTCAAGTTTCAAATAAAGGACATGCCGATGTGTAGCTGAAATGTAATTTGACATTTTTTTTTGTTCCAGTGGCTTCCGGAGATGGGTTTTTGGCAAAAGCCATGGGATTCAGAAACACTGCTGGCCCCGAGAAGCATCAAGCAGTTGCTGCGAGAGTTGATGCTGATCGGGCAATTTTCCTTAATTGTCGCTTTGAAGGATACCAGGACACCCTTTACGTACAAACTCATCGCCAGTTCTATAGAAGCTGTGTGGTCGCTGGCACCATCGATTTCATCTTCGGTGACGCAGCTGCTGTGTTCCAGAACTGCTTGATTTACGTTAGGAAGCCCATGGACAACCAAAAGAACATTGTTACAGCCCAGGGCCGGAAGGACAAATTTGAAACAACAGGAATCGTCCTACAAAACTGTAAAATTTTGCCAGATGATTCATTCACTTCCTTCAAGAGCCAATTCAAGAGTTACCTTGGCAGGCCCTGGAAGGAATACTCCAGGACTATCGTAATGGAATCACTGATCGAGGATTTGATTGACCCTGCTGGATGGCTAGAATGGGAAGGCAACTTTGCACTTAATACCCTTTACTATGCAGAGTACAACAACAACGGACCTGGTGCCAAAACTGATGCCAGGGTCAAGTGGCCAGGCCGCAAGGTTATTAACAAGGATGAGGCCATGAAATTTACCGTAGAAACTTTCTTACAAGGGACATGGATCAAGGCAACAGGCGCTCCAGTTCGTATGGGGCTGGGTAATTAAGGATTCATTTCTCGTCATTTAGTTATCTCAAGAAACAAGACTAGTAAACAGAAATTTAATGCAGGAAGAGATCTTTTTTTCTGAGTTGGAAAATTTGTGCGTGAATGATATTTTATTGAATTTTTTCCTTTTCATAATCTTAACCTAAAGAAAAATTAATTAATCTGCTATGATATTGTGTATCAGAATGCTTAGCACCAATAACGAAATAGAAAAAGACAATGTATTATCAGACGCTTTCTCTTGCTTATTTCCCCAGAAAAGTCTACCTAAAGTCTAAGGACAGCTTCTTCTTTTTTTCTTTTTGTATTTTTCAAGAGATTGTTAATCTTTTCAAACTGATCCTAGTCATAATAATAATAATCCATGTTTCATATATTTGTCCACATACAACTGCAACACGAAATGCAATGATTTTCAGAGACAAGGATCCATTTCCTCAAATAGATTAACTGCAACAAAGCAAGCTTGCTCCTTATAAACACCATGGGCAACAAGGGAACGCAAGCTGGTTCAAGATAGTTAATGTTTCTATTTGTGGTAGTTCTAGAAATAAATAATAAGACAGTAAACCGCGTGGCTGCCGGCCAGCCCTTTCAAGAAGAGGTTTGTTTACGTTTTGAAACTTTCCTAGTTCTTGGACAAATGGAAGATTCTTGTAACTTGAGATAAATGCCTTTCAGTATTGTTTGAAAACAACAAGTGAAACCACCAACTTCATCCATAAACCATCAAGTTATCAGTGTTAGTTTCTCTACAAGTTCCTTCTGGCTACACGCTTTAGAGTTAGACAATAGAAAGAAGAATTTCCATACCAATAAAAAAATTTATAGTTGAAATTGACCTGGTTGTTGCCAAATGTTGATTTGTCAACACAGTACTAACCAGGGACCAAGTATTTTGAACTTAAACCACATGAAAATTGTTCATCAACAGCCGTTTCAAACGAGCCAACAATCTCGATGGCCATGGTTAGTGAGCTAAACATAGTCAACCCTCGTTAACTTAATTTTTTATTTTTTAAAAGAAATTGAAAATTCATCAAAAATGGGTAATCAAGAATCAGTATCTTCTTTCCAGCCGTTCATATATATTCTTAAGCTTCTTGTAGCATGTGCAATACAACAAGAACAACCATATGGATTCAACGAAATCCTTCAAGAGCTATAGCAAGGTAGATGAACTCGAAGAACAGGCATATCGAAAAAAGACCCGCAAGCGGATGATCATCATCACACTCTCCACCATCATCTTGATAGCCATCGTAATTGGTGCAGTCTTAGGAATACTCTTTCCTGTAAAAAGCTCAAAATCTCAAGAGAATCCAGCAAATTACACAGCCGAGAACATCGATGCAATATGTATTATGACTCGGTATCCTGACTCTTGCGATTCAAGCATAGCTTCCCTCAGGAGCTCCTCAAATGATACTGACCCAAGTCCAAGCCCTGGAAAAATCTTCACGCTGTCCATGCAAGTTGCGCGCGATGAATTGATAAGGCTCTCGTCTTTGCCACAGAAGATCATTTCTTCTAATGTGACTAGTGATCCCCTGGTGCGTGGAGCGTTGGACAATTGTGAAACCCTTTTCAAGGACGCAGTAGAGTATATCAATGACTCCATAGCATCCATGCAAGTTGGACAAGCAGAGAAAATTGTGCTTTTAAAGGCCAAGATTAACGACATTAGGACGTGGCTTAGCAGCGCAATCACGAATCAGGAAACATGTTTGGATGGCCTGATTGAGGCAGCAAACCACATATTTATACCCCAAGAGGTGGAATATGCTATGCGGAACTCCACTGAGTTCAGCAGTAACAGCCTGGCGATTGCGTCCAACTTGATGACCATCCTGCATCATTTCCAAGTTTCTGTTCATCGGAGGTTGCTAAAACTTGACAACCACCATGGCCACGAATCTGATTCCGATTTTCCAGGATGGGTTCATAGCGGGGAGAGGAGATTGCTCCAGGAGGAAAACCCTAGACCTGATCTAATCGTGGCTCAAGATGGTAGTGGAGACTTTAGGACAATAAGTGAAGCAGTGGAATCAATTCCAAAGAAGAACAAATCCAGGTTTGTTATCTATATAAAGGAAGGAGTATATTTAGAGAATGTGAAAATTGATAAGGACTGCTGGAATGTAATGGTTTATGGAGATGGCATGTACAAGACAATCGTCTCTGGCAGCTTGAACAAGGTGGACGGAACCCCAACATTCTCCTCTGGCACCTTCAGTAAGTGAAAATGTAAATTGTCATTACTTATTTTCACCTTTAGCAGATTGATGGGTTCCTCTTAGATTAATTTAACTTTCATTTTGGCTGATTATTTTCACGATACATGCAGTTGCTGCTGGGAGGGGATTCATAGCAAGAGACATGGGCTTCAGAAACATTGCCGGCCCAGTGAAAGAGCAAGCTGTTGCATTGCGTTCGTCTTCAGACCAATCTGTATTCTACCGCTGCTACTTTGATGCATACCAAGACACTCTCTATACACATGCCAATCGCCAATTTTACCGTGACTGCCATATCGCTGGAACCATTGATTTCATTTATGGAAACGCGGCTGTGGTTCTGCAAAATTGCAGCATTCAACCAAGGCAGCCCGGGCCTGACCAGTTCAACACGATCACAGCCCAAAGCAAAACTGACCCAAATCAGAACACGGGAATTTCGATCCAACGGTGCAATATTACTCCTTTCGACAATCTGACGGCTACAACGTACCTTGGTAGACCTTGGAAGGATTATGCCACCACGATATTCATGCAGTCATACATTGGAGAATTCGTGGACCCAGCAGGATGGACCCAATGGACACAGGGAGTTGATCCTCCTAACACAATATTCTACGCCGAGTATCAAAATATAGGGCCTGGATCACAAACCGGTCAACGAATTAATTGGCCCGGTGTTAGGCCCAATCTCACCAACGAAGAAGCAACAAGATTTACGGTGGAGCCTTTTATCCGGGGAAGGCAGTGGTTGCCAAAGGCCAATATAATTTATGAATCAAGTTTAGAATGAGGAAGATGAAAATAATGTGCAAAAAGGGCAAGTTCAGTTGCAGAAAAATATACTTTTTCAAAAATTAAATTTTATTTATTCAAAAAAAAAAAGATAACTTGTTACAAATAAATAAGAAAAAGATTAAAAAAAAAAAAGACCAACGTGCTACTAATTGTTGTTTTATTCAAATATCATTTGATCCATGTCAAGGTGAATATTTTGGATAACAAACAAGAACCACAACACACAATGACACAAAAGTCCCTGTTGTTTCTTTGAAGTATTCAACAATTGACCATTGATTTAGGAATACATTTATCATCAAAGGATAACCATTGGATTGACCAATTACACTGTTGATCCAAACTATACATGGGAATGCAACTGAATTACTGAAATATCCAATTGGTATTAAGTGTAGAGCAGTAGAAAGCTGTCTTCCATTCACCCCATCAGATAAGTTTTTTACAATGAATCCCATAGCCTTGAGTAGGTATAGCTGACCAATTACTAAAAAAATGCCAGTATTAAGTTGTGAAAAGAGAAATAGGGAAAAAATATGAAAGAGCAAAAGGGTAAAAATTTTAAATATGTATTAATTAGTAATAAAAAAAAAAGACAATTAACAATTTATGAGAGTTGAAATAAAAAATGAAGACAGAAGATTTGAATTCGAGGACGTGCATCAACCCCTCTAATGCATCCCATTTACAGCTTTTAAAAGGTATGCTTTGCTCTAAATTAGGGATCATTTAATTATTTAACACAAATCTTTGATGGGTCATTCAGTGCTTTAAACATGAACAACATGTTGCTTCAGGTAATCTCAATATAAAAACACTCAATCAGCTTCCGCTCTGCTTTCAAATAAGGAATTAAGAAGGATTTTCTCGTCAAATTTCAATATACAGGCCACATCTAACTCGGCTGATGATGAATTGATGAACGCTTTGCAAACACTGATCAAGAAAGATGTCTGACAATCGCGCGAGATGCACCCACGTATATATCAAAGATAATACAAACGCAATTAAATGGTATCTTTTCCACTGGATAGTCAAAGCATCCAGGTAGCAGCATGTTCTTGGATTGTACTTTCCTGAATGTAGATTGCTTTGCAGGCCTTAACCTAGTGTTTCTCAGCAAAGTTTGTCTTTTGTACTACCGACCTTGACTCTTAATCCTCAAACATTTGATTATACGACTTCCATGGCTTAGTTTATGCACGTCGCCGACGTTGGCTCTTAACATTTCTAAGCTGGAAAGAGTGTTACCAGCTAAACACGAATAGCCAACAAAATTACAATTAACGAAAACGCAGAGATCTCTGTCTTCACTTGAATAACGGACAAATAGAAGATGAGATTCCATTTGAAAACAAAATCAAAAACAAAAAATCGAATTAAGGGTCTCGATTTGTGAGCCTCAGCACTTTGTTTTTTGATGTATCACCATCCCAATGCTCCGTGATAAAAACCAGTCATGTAGCAAAGTTTTCTTCAATACCACATCCACAAAGAATGTCTTCGTGTTTCTTTCTCGATGATGTCTCATCTCTTTTTATGTTGCTAATTATTTCTTCTGCCACTCTGGCCACATCTTCGAGGCTACAAGGCAAAGACTTGGTTTCCAATGCTTGCAGTCACACGCAATTCTATGAAGTATGCGTATCAACTCTAAAATCAGATCCTCAGAGTGAAAAATCAGATATTAGAGGGTTGGCTGACATTGCGTTAAATGTAAGTATAGCATATGGAATGGAAACACTATCCCACATTAATTCTTTGAAGTTTAGTCCTGGTAATTACACCCCATTTGCATCTAGATGCCTAAGTGATTGCATGGAAGAATACTCCGACGCTGTTGATAATCTACAAGAGTCCGCACAAGCTCTAAGGACTAAGTCTTACACCACAGTGAACACATTGGTGGCTGCTGCAATGACGGATTCTGATACATGTGAGGGTGGTTTCGGAGAGATGCCGGGAAATGAGCCCCCCCTGACACAGAGGAACCAGTATTTCTACAAGTTATGTAGTAATTTCCTGGCAATAACCACTCTTTTAAGTTGATTGTGACATCGGCTATTCCCACTGATTGATTGTCAGGCCATTTTCGTGGCTGCTTTTCTAGGCCACTACCGTTTTGTTTCTAATCAAGTAGTCACTCATCATGAATTAGAAGTTTGATGTTGAAAAAGCAGCTTTTTCTTCTTTTCTTCTTGAAAATTCATGAAGCACATTGTACCAAGGGGGCGATTTCACAGCTGGAAGGACGGCAGTAGAATTTATTATGTAGTACTGTATCATTCCTTTCTTTGTTTAAGTTTAGATTAATATATCTTGATTGCCATCGGTTAATCCAATAAAAAATAATTAAAATCGTAATATATATTATAATTGAATAGTATTTATTATCACAACCTGAAACTTAAGCCTAACTTCATCCAATTTTAAGCTTTAAGCTTAAATAAGCCTATAAATTATGAATTCATGTTTTTAATTCAAAAAACATGCTTGAAAGTGAAAAGTCTATGTTTATATATTTAAGGTCTATCTCATCTTTTAGTGATGTGAAATTTATGACATCTTACTCTATTTTACCGATTCATTGATTCTTTATTCATAAAAAAGAGGGATTAACTATTTATCCATAAAAGAGAGGTACTCTTATATTAGTCCGAATCTGCTTCGATCTTTATATCTTTCATGGGGATCTCAAATCAGTAAAGATCTGGGTTTGCTATGATATCAAATGTCACAAGTCGAAACTTAAAGTCCAACTTCGTACAATCTTAAACTATGAAAATATAATTTAAGTAAGTCTATAAATTACGGGCTCACATTCTCAACTTAAAAAACATACCTTATAGGTGACGAAAGGTCTATATTTATATATCTAAGACTTATTCAATTTTTTATTGATGTAAAATCTGTGATATTTATATACAACCGCAAAAATGTCAAATAGAAATTTTAGTAATTTTGAGTTAGAAATGGAAGCTCCTGGAAACAGTTACCAAAAACAGTAAAGAAAAAAATAAGAAAACTTTTTGAATTATTTAAATAAATTTTTATTTTTATGTGATTTAATTAAATTTTTATATTTTTATTTTGATTTAAGATTTTATTTATTATTATAAATTATGTGATATGTTCATAAGTTAAAATTAGTGATGATGTGACATATTAATGTAACATGTTTATATAATCACTTGATATTTTTTATAAAAGATAAATATTTATTTAAAATTTTTAAATAATTTAAAAATATTTTTAAAATATTATATCAATAAAAAAAAACAAGAACGGAAAAGATAGAGGGAAATTCCCTCTCATTATCTGTTGTGGAAAAAGAAATGGAAAGAAAGAAAGGCTTGGGCCTTGGTGATATAAGTCGTAACCTTTTTTTCACTTTTCCTAGCACAACCAATAGGAAAACATGTCTAAAGAATCATTATCCAATTACAGTGATCTCATTGAAGTCAGAAAAGATGGATCGGAAACAATCTTATCCTTAATCTATACTATTAACTTATTCCTAAAGTGATTAATAAGTGATTATTTGCACTAAAAAAATGGATTACTTTTAGGTAGCTTTTGGTATGAGAGGGAGAGAGTATTTTTTTTATAATGTGCTTAATTAAATTATATTACAGTTAGTGATAGAGTCAAGATTTTAAGTTTGAGAGGATAAAAATGAAATATTTAATATTTAAAAGAACAAAATTATAAAATTTTTAAAAAATAAAAATAGAATTTTAAAACAAAATAAAGGAAATAATATAAATTTTTGAAATTTTGTGAGCGAGGTCCCTACTAGCCCCTTCCCTCCGCCTCCAATTATAGTATTTGTTTTACAACAAACCACAAATTACAAAATATATAATTGTAGTTCACAACAAATGCAATCAGATTATATTACACTCTGCAATATTTTTAATGACATTTTTACCTTTTAATTTTGTTATTTTGTTAAAAATATCTTGCAATGTTATAATTTGTTTTTTTATATAGAAATCGAGAGATGTCTCTTTATTACTCTCAATAGCCATGATGATTATCAATAAAATTTATATTATCTTTTATAAAAAAAATGAAAATAAAATATATAATATAAAAAATAAAAATAAAATATACAATATTATAATAAGAAATAAAAATAAAATATATGATATTAAAAATATATTTAAGAGATGATATTATAAAAAATTAACAATAAAAAATATATAATATATTAAACTTATATTTTAATAAAAAAGAATAATTTCAAAATTTGATATTCTATTTCCAACAAAGCACTTGTAAATCAAAAACTACAATATTATCTTTCTTGTATTTTAATTATTACTTTGTTTATATATTAAATACTGCAATATTATATTGGAACAAGGTATATGCCAATCTTTCAATATTATATACTTTAAAAAATTAATTTGGATGATTATTATTTAAATAAAAAATTAATTAAACTTAATAGAAGCGAAAAGAAAAGTAATCTTAATCTATTATAAAAGATTCTAATCAACTCATTAAGTTAATTAATTTCATTTCAAGCATTGAAAAGCCTACATAACTAGGTGCAGATCCTATTTCACTCACTTTGCCATGGTCGTCTCTATCTCCCTATGCATACACCTTTTCAAACCTGCATTAAATTTAAAATGCCCATCTAACATTCAATCTTGGCATGCAAACCTTAATATTAACTGAGGTCTCATCAGAAATGGAATATTTGTACATTTGAAATGTTGTCTTATATGCATACCTTTCCTATTATTTTTCCACGACATTGTTCATGATTGTATATTCGTATTCTTAGTCACTGATTAAAAATCACGTCGAGTCACATAAATTTGGATAAAGTATTTCTATTTTTAATCCAATGCCTATTATAATAATATAAGATCAGAATAGTGAATTTCATGCTCATTTATTGAATATATTCATCTAAGTTTTACGTGTTGGGATTCAACCTCATGTTCAAATATAAAAATAATCAATAAATTAAAATTATAACGTAGCGAAAAAATAAATTAGTATTCAATTAGAGAAACAGTCGAATCCTACAAGATCAATATTTGTGTTTTTCATGTAACTCTCAAATTAATTATGAACACTTTTAAGTTTAAGAGTTACATACCTTATTCTAAATATCATAATTAAGAGCCAATTAAATCTAAAATATTTGCTTCTTCACTTTTAGGTTTTGTCAAATCTTCAGTCATCCAAGTGTTTGGCCTCTAACAGTAATCCACACAGTGACTGAATAAAACCTTCTCAAATGTAGGATTTTACTTGTACTAGTAAGTTTTATTTCTAAAACAAAAGACCAAAAGTTCTTGCCGAATATTTATTTTGTCAGACAAATAAAACTATTTTTTTTCTTATTTTATGAAACGGTTGAGAAGTGGTTTGAGGCTTTTTTTTTTTTTTGCTAACATAACATATTTATATAGCCAAATTAATTTGCAACCCTAAATACAACAGTTGTATTTTAATTTAATTAAGTCTCTGAAAACTTAATTAATATCTCACTTTATTTTGTTCTTTTCAATTAAGTCCAACTTAATTAATTATTCATATTTAATCCCAATCATGTCACTTAATGTGTGTGACCTATTAGGCTTCTAATATGTTAGCAATAAATATAAATCATAATCAAATATCAATTTGATAATTAATTTATATTTATAGATTATGAGCAGCATCTATCAATACATCATAACCACCCAAATGTTAGAGAATCAATTAAAGAATTTGACAAAGCCCTTCAGTGATAAGCCTCTCAGTGCAATACGGTCCTTTTATCAAATATCTCAGATATATCATTAATTATGGCTCGGTGTCTACTTATGACATTCCATATTAGTTCTCATAATTCATAACTAACCTTATGAATTTAAGAAACTAACTTTTCTCAAATTCATCATACTTTGGCTAAAGACTTTATACAAGTTAATTAAGAATTGAGAACAAGTGAGATACATCCCCTCATATCACTTGGGGTGATGAATCCTCTCTTGATCACTCATTCACCTTCGCATGCTTCATGGCATACTAAAAAACACTATGTTTAGGTATCTACTCGCCTCCAAACCAGTAAAGGTGAAATCAAAATATGTCATTCCCCATACAAGATGACCTAGTGTCTCAAGTCCAAGGATTAGTTGCACGACTATCACATGATAACTTTTTCCATAGACACTTAAATGAAATATCAAATGGAGTTCTCATAGCGGGTCATGTTCAGTGAACTTGTTCTTTAACAAGCACCTATATGTTATCCTCAAGTATCCCATATACTTCAATCTATGAGATCGATTGCTTATTTTTCAAGTAAAAAGTCTTAACATGTACTAGTTTTTAAGAATTATCAATACTTTGTCTTGATAATACAATAACTAGGAACAATTTTAAGAATATGGATTTAATGCATAGTGATCTCGTAATTGTAATAACTTTACAATTCTCTTACAAGGCCTTTATGTTTCATGAGCTTCATCCAATTAGTACTTAATAACTTCTTATTATTTCACTAACATGAAAGAAAATCTCTATCACATATAGTTATGCGATTAATTATATATTAAATAACAATATATATATATATATATATTTATTGATCAATCTAGTTAGTTCAAGGGTATATATCAACATTACGTTCATAAATATTCTAGTTTCAATACGTCGTTATTGAAATAAAGTCAAATAAAAATTAATATTCTAGTTTCAATACGCCGTTATTGAAATAAAGTCAAATAAAAATTAAATGGATATTGATGAAACTTTGTTGAGGTCCCAAAAAAGCGAAAACTAAAAATTGCAAATGAGGTTTCAATTCATTTACAATCATAACATACTCATCAAGTCATGCAAGGCCAGCCACTCATTCTATGTGGGTTTGCTTTACATTCGAGTGCACGTATATCCCTCCAAAAAATTCATTATCCCGCTCTGGGTTTCAACTTTACAAGCCCATGTTGCTTTTTCAGCTTGTAAAAGTTTCAACCCCCAGCTCAAACCCTACCAAATAAGAACCAGCAGGCTGCAGCTATACACAATTTTAGAAGCTGGGAAATTTCTGGATAGTATGCTCTCAAGCCCCCCGTAGAAAAGATCAGATTATGAATTGGCAAATTTAATTGTTGCTTTTTAGCCTTATCATCCCCCTGGTGGCTGACTTGTCCTCCATCGTAGGCATGTGCCAATGTCTCCCAGAAACATAATTCCCATGACATGGCGTGGCATTTTGGGCTCATCATTTGTTCCGTTTGCCCTCAACGAATTCTCTGTAATCCACCAACAACCGCAGCAACCACCTTATCGGCTGTTTGAAAATGCCAGTTTTCTGCAAACGTTTTAGCTACAGAAGCCGATTACCTGTGTGTGTGAACTTTTTATACGTAGAACTTGTAAGAATCCCATGACTGTCAGCATTGTGGGGAATGGGTAGAGGGCCATCTTCCATTAAAACTGCGGTCTAACAGATGTGATCAGTGGATTACCAGATGCCTCTAATTGCTTCTAAATCAAAACAGATCGATCAACATCTGTGGGACTATTAATAATATCATCACCTTTCAAAAAAAAAATTTGTGGATTAGATTAGGTATGATGCCATCAAATCCAAGCTCCTGTTGATAATCCTTAATTGTTTTGTCGGATGACTGTTTCCTCTTTTTTCTATACGATCCAAAAAGCATTGCAGCATTGTACATTTGTACTAGTGTTGTGTCGGAACCTTTTCCTAAATACAGGGGCAACTCAAATGTTTTTCCTTCACCAAAGTTGTTCTATTTTTTTTTATCATAAGACTTATTTAGTTTTTGTATTTTTTAATTTTATTTAATTTAATTTTTATATTCAAAATCGAAATAATTTAGTTTATTGATTTTAGAAATTATGTCAATTTAGTCCCTTCTCCTAATGACATCTAATTTTACTATTAAAAGATGACATCATCGCTGATGTGTCACATTTTAATGATGTGGCATTTAAGATGGTGACGTGGCATGTCACATGACACCGAGTGATGATATGACAATGTCACGAGACATTATACGATGACATGACGGTGTTGACATGGCATTGGCATGTTAACAATGTCAGTGTCAAGTGACAGATAAAAAAATTTTAAAAAACAAAATTCGTTATGTTATAGAGATTAAATTGAATAAAAATTTATAACACAGAGACTAAATTGACTAAAATTGAGATGTTAAGGGGCTAATTTGAAAAAAATATTTAAAAATATAAATCTTTAAGTAGATTATTGATATGCTTATTATTAATAAGCTAAATATTTAAGTGTAAAAGATTTATGGTGTTACAAAATATATATAAATATTTTCTTACCTGATTATTTGATTCTAAAATATGTAAATTAATTTATTTTTTTATACAAATTAAGTTTGAATTCTCCTTCTATAAAAATAATTTTTAAAAAAATTATACTTGAAGTTAAATTTAGATGAATAACTTGTATTACGTTAAAATAAAATAATATAAAAGGATGAAATAAATTCTTTTTTTTTCTATTTATAATAGTATAAAATTTGAAATTAATTTAACTTAGTTTTTAACCGGAGCTAAAGTCAAATTAGCAAAACATGTTAATTTAGTTTTTTCTTCTAAAAAAATGAAGAACGGAGATATGCAGTTGGTGATAATTATAAAAATAACTTATTAATTTGACTTACTTAATTTGAACATGACAAACATCTTATTATAACCTTAGAATCTAAGCTCTACCCTTTGAATTATTTATTTATTTTTTATATTTTTATTTTGTTTAATATTTCAAGTTATATTTTTTAAGTTGAAATTTTTTACATTAAAAACTGCATTTATAATTAATAAAGCTAAATATAACAGTAAATATTTGTACTATTTTATTTTATTAATAAATTTTTTGTAGATCCAAATTAATAATTTAAATTTAAATTTAGCAAATTTTGATTGTAGTATTTGAATTTAAATAAAATTGTTTTATAAGAAATTTTGAGTGAATTTAAATGAAAGGTAAATTGGGTAAGAGTTGAATAATTTCAAAAGAATGTGTATTTATAAATTGTGAAAGTTTGTATTTGTAAATTGTGAAAGTTGTAACTAAATCAATATATTTAGTTATTTTATATTATCGTATTTTAATATAATGCAAATTATTCATCTAAATTTGATTTTAGGTATGAAATTTTTTCAAAATTTTTTTATAGAAGGAGAATTCAAACTTAATTTTTGTAAAAAATATAAATTAATTTACATATTTTAGAATCAAATAATTAAGTAAGAAGGTATTTATATATATTTTTTAACACCATAAATTTTTTACACATAAATATTTGGCTTATTAATAAGCATATCAATAATCTACTTAAATAATTATATTTTTTAAATATCTTTTCAATTTAGTCCCTAAACATCTCAATTTTATTCAATTTAATCCATGTACTATATATTTTTGTTCAATTTAATCCCTATGACATGGTAGAATTTTTTTTTTAAATTTTTTTTGATCTGCCACTTGGCACTGATATTGTCAGCATGTCAATGTCACGTCAACACTACCATGTCATCACATAATGCCACGTGGTATTGCCATGTCATCACTTGGTGTCACGTGGCATGCCACGTCATCATCTCAAATGTTACATCATCAAAATGTAACACATCAATGATGATGTCATCTTTTAACGAAAAGATTAAATAAGGTTAGGGAGAGAGACTAAATTGACGTAATTTTTTAAATTAAAAAAATAAATTATTTTAATTTTAAATAAAAAATAAAATAAAATAAAATTAAAATGTATAAGAACTAGATAAGTCTTTTGATCATTTTTTTTTACAACCTCACATTTTCTGATTAACTTCTGTTTGAAACCTTGTCCATACTTAACGCTGGCTGTGCACATATAATTCAGCGATAGAAGATTCAAAGCGAAAACCATTTTTTTTTGTCTTTTTATCGAAGTAATTGCTGATTGGACTATATGTGTCTGCCACATATGTGTTTATTTGGCGTCCTCTTATTGGTCCATGATCTCGTGGAACAGGTATATGATATGTAAGAACCTATATAAAATAGTACAAGTCTAAGTGGGGGGAAAGGGCCAAGGAGACATGTATGGCCAGGGATTAAGAGAGACACCAACATAGGCCAGCTATAATATTCCATTCCATTAGTAGTTGTACAACTTTTCATTTAAGAAAAAGCTAAAGATTGCTGATTCATCCCTGAAGAACAGCCAATTCCTGAAAAAGGTCAGGAAAAGATTTGATCGCCTTAAGATTCTGTGCTAATTGCTTTTCTTTTCTGTACTTTGTGCCCACGGGAGAATTGACCTTCTTTCGCACTTGGAATGCCATCGGAGAGAACATCATAATTCGTAACAACTTGAGTAATAGACAAACTAAGAATTATGGATACCTTTCCACTTAACAGCCCGTTTCCATTCTTATCCATTTTCGTTAGTTACCAATTTGCAGCTCGTAGCTCTTTTTCCTTAACCAAAAATAAAGAAAAAGAGAAAATAAAAAATTACTGATTTCATGGTAGCTAGTTAGCTAGAATATATAATTAAGCCACTTTATCACCTACTTTTATTATATATTTTTTCGTATATATAATTTTGAATTGCATAAAGAAGGGTGATCATCTTTTATTTTAAAATTTTAACTCAAATTATCAACTACTGAAATAGCTCTTTTGGGGACTCTAAGTAGTAGCTACCATGCATAAACTAAATAGTGTTTCCATAAGCTGGAATCTATTTGGAATGTCTAAGGTAGCAAAAGAAGCACCATATGGAGAGACTTAAGTAGCACCATGCAGGCTTCTTTTGTTGAAAGCCATTTAATTTAGGTTCACGGTGAATATGGTTACATCCAACAATTCATATATACAATTACAGCTACCAAATCGTCATGCATTTGTCAGTTTGGGGTAAACTCAACGTCACATAGACAATTCTTGCAAGTTTTAATTTTTAACTTGTAAAAGCATCAAGGGTTGGGAGTATTTTTCTTGCAAAAGTGATGAGACTTGAGAAGTCCTATACACGTACAGAATGTACACCCCCCCTCCCCAAATGTAATTTTACAATTTAGTTTGAGAAATGGACATCAATCTTAGCACTGCTACCTTGTCACGATTCAAGAAAATAGACCCTTAAACAAACACTAAAAATGTTGTCTACCACGAATCATGCAATTCTCCAAAATGAGGCTTCCCTCCCTATAAATATTGAAACCCATCCTCCTTGAAGTCACAACAATCATAAGGTTATTAATTGGTTAAATTTCTTTTAGCTAAATCTTTTTGGCGTAGTTGCTCAGAAAAAAAAAAAAACTTTTAGCCATAGCTTTTTATGTTTAATTTCTCAAACATCAGAATGCTTAAGTTGACTATGTTTTGGTTAATAGGTTGTGCCCTAGTGGTCACCCCAGTGTCTTGGGCCGCCAAGGATAGTTACCAAAAGCATGTTCATGAACAATGCAGCTTTACTAGATACCCTGGCCTTTGTGTCGACGCAGTGGCAAGGTTGAGATCAGGAAACCAACAGGTTGACATTATGTCTGCTCTCATAAACAAAACTATCTTAGAGACCAATCTGCCAACTTCTTATTATACCAAATTCAGCTCCAACCTTGACATCGAAGAAGCTCAACATGTCAATTCCATCACAGGTTTGCCTGAAACTTTTGGTTGGTTCCATATATTGTTTTTACTCGTACAAAATAATCAGCAATCCAGAAATTACTGTTAACATCAACAATTCGACTCTTTTATTATATTAGTAGTATTCTTTTGGGGTACCTTTTCGCATGTCATTTTTTCTTTTTGAGCTTAGGCTAAGCACAACGTTTCCCCTCCATGCAGGATATTGTCAAGAACTTTTGAGCATGTCTCTCAAGCGGCTAGACCAGTCGCTATTAGCTCTCCAGAATTCTCAAAACACAAACAAGCAGGACGTCCAGACATGGATCAGTGCCGCCTTGACGTACCAACAAGCTTGTAAAGACTCTGCCGACGGTCACAGTTTCTCCAATAGTGACCTCATGGGCCAGATATCCAGAAAAATGGATTATCTGTCTCAATTGGGCAGTAACTCTTTAGCCCTTGTCAACAGGATGACTGGAAAGTTAACGGACAGCACAGCTCGCCTGCTCTCTGAGGACCATGTTTTCCCCAGCTGGGTATCGGCAAAAGATCGGAAACTACTTCAGGCCCCAACGATAAAAGCCAACGCTGTAGTGGCCAAAGATGGATCAGGGAACTATAAAACAATTTCCGAAGCTATCAATGCAGCTTCCGGGGGTCGGTTTGTGATCTATGTGAAGGCAGGCGTTTATAACGAAAAAATTCGGACTAAGAAAGATGGTATTACATTGATAGGAGATGGAAAATACAGGACTATCATTGTTGGCGACGATAGTGTAAATGGGGGCTCTTCCATGCCCGGCTCTGCCACATTCAGTCAGTATTCCGTCTCTTCCTCACCTTTGTTAGCTCCTGTATTTTTTTAGCTTTTGAGTTTGATTGGGCCCTCCTATACTTTTCCCTGGTAACTATCAATCGACTAACTAGCGCATCCCATTTACATGAAAAAAATAGTATGAAAACTAACTTTAATTAAGAGCAAGGTTCAAGTCAAATGGGTAGTTCCTCCACATTTTGGACTTGTTTGACAATCCCTAGACGCCTAGGTATTTAACTTGAGAGAAATTCGAACACCAAGAATTAAAATGGGTTTCCTATTTGCCCCCCAAAAACAAAAAGGTGAATAATGTTTGGTCATATTTAGAAGAAAAGTGATCGTACGTAAAATTAGTTTGAAACATTTAGAAAGAGTAACAATCATCCGTATTTTTTTTGGGAGATTCACATTTAAAACTACAAGTCCTTTTCCACGTACTTGAAGAGACAAGTCCACTCTGGCTCCTACCCTTTTCTACACTTTTATCACTATTTGCCAACTCGCAAAAGCGAGCTTGCATTTAATGACCACCACAAATAGGTTTATGATATTTTTATATAGGCAATATAATGTAAATATACGTTAACTTTAACATCAAATTAAGAATATTTTAAAAAATAAATATGCTATTGAGGTACATTTGAGTATTTAATTTATTAATTAATTTATAATTAATTTTTTACTTAAAAAGTAATATTTTAATCCTTTTTTTAATTTAAAAAATTTACTAAGGCGAATCTCAATTTAAAAAAAAATATGCTACTGAGGCTAATAATTCCCTTTAATATATTTTCTGGATTTTTCAGCTGTCACTGGCGATGGATTTATTGCTCGGGATATCGGGTTTCAAAATACAGCAGGTCCTCAAGGAGAACAGGCCTTGGCTGTTTATGTTGGCTCTGATCATTCAGTTTTCTATAGGTGCAGCATGGCAGGCTACCAAGACACTTTATACGCACTTGCCCTCCGTCAATTCTATAGGGAATGTGACATTTACGGCACAGTTGACTTCATATTTGGAAATGCTGCTGCAGTTTTTCAAAGCTGCTCATTAACACTTCGCCGTCCTCATGGAAGCTACAATGTGATCCTGGCAAACGGGAGGTCTGATCCAGGACAAAACACCGGCTTCTCTATTCAAAATTGTAGGATTGTACCAAGCTCCGATTTTTCTCCTGTCAAGCATAGCTTTGCCTCATACCTAGGGAGGCCCTGGAAACAATATTCTAGAGCAGTTGTGATGGAATCAACAATAGATGATGCCATAGCTTCAAGAGGTTGGATTGAGTGGCCTGGAGCTGGGGCTTACTCGAAATCATTATATTTTGCAGAGTATGCAAATGCGGGACCTGGAGCTGGAACTTCCGGGAGGGTAACCTGGCCTGGGTTCCATGTTATTGGACGAGATGAGGCTGTCAAATTCACAGTTGATAAGTTCATTGCTGGAACGTCATGGCTGCCTTCAACAGGAGTAACTTTCGTCTCTGGCCTTCAGTGATTGGACTAGAAGCGTAAGTGTAATGTGCTAGTGTTACTTAGACTAGAAGATAAAAAGCAAAGCAAATGGGACCTAAAAGCAGAGATCCTCCTGCTGCTCAGGCATGGGTTGATTAATGTACAGTAGTGAAACTACATGATTGTATAAGAAAGAAAAAAAAATGTGCTGATGTAGGATAAGGGATTCAGATGATTTTTACCACATATTTTACTCCCTGTAATTAATGCACGAGGTTTGGTTTGATCTCATGTTCATGAATATAATGAATTGTTCAAATGCGTAAAAGAAAAAGGTGTACGCTAATTCGATTAATGTGCCTCTCACTATATAATTTCCTGTATACTTCAAAAGATTGGAAAGACACTCCAACCTTTAATAAGTGTTCTGGCTTATCGCAGATCAGGAAATAATGCATCTCAAGATCCATTTTTCAGAACAGGCCCTCTGGGCCTTTAGCTTGGGTGCTGGTCCTAACTCCTAAAGAGATACATAACAGCAACAAACTCTAGTTCCAAGCTTGAAGAAGGTGTGCTGTCGCCGTATTAATATACATTGCTTAAACTTCCCAGTCCCCTTATTAATGCGCAAGAATTCCATCTTGGCGGGCTCCAAAGCACTATCAGCAGCATATTCCTATATGACTAAACCAACTGGATGGCTTTCCCTAACAAGCTTGCGCTTTTGGCTTTTCTGCACTAATTTTTCTCATCGCGGGTCACGCACTTATTGCAGCCTCTTATTTTCATGCCCCCAGTTGACTAGGCTTTCTATATCAACCTTCTTTTCAAAAAACGAAATTGGTTGGTCGGGGAGAAAAGAGTAATTTGACGGTGTGTGATGGGGCCTTAGTAGTCCCTGGCATTGTCTGCAGCAGACAAAGCCTGCAAACCGGAAAGGATTCTTTTTTAAATAGACCCTGTATGTACATAACGTGTTTTTAATAATAATTTTTTTTATAATTTTAATTATTTTAATTAAAAAAATTAAAATTTAAATAAAATTACTTTTAATGAAATCGATCCATTTATTTGACTCCACAACTAAACTCGAATCTTATTAACGGGTCAAGTATGTTTAGGTTAGCGCCTCAAAGTGACTTATATTTCTTGAGCTTTCCTCACCAGACTATTCATCTCTAAAGTATTCCTTATAAAAAAAAAACGTTTAAACATTTTGAGCATTTTGGAGTAGTTTTTAATATACGAAGAAAATCTATGAGCATTTTAAACATTTTTAAGTATTTTATAGTGATTTTTGATATATGAAAAAACTTTTAAACATTTTAAGCATTCATATTCGTTAATTATGTTGTTAAATATAATATGGTGTATCGTTTGAAGTTGTTGATATTGTTAAATAGAATTCAGTAGTTTTGGTGATTTTTGAGAATTATATGACTAGTTTTTAGGTATTGCGTAACTAATTTTTGACAAGACATTGCCTGACTAGTTAATATGCATTACGTGATTAGTTTTTGATAAGACATTGCGTAACTAGTTGATAGGCATTGCGTGACTTGTTAGTAAGGTATTGTGTGACTTGTTAGTAAGACATTGCGTGACTAGTTAGTAAGGCATTGCTTAAAAATTAGTCACGCAATGTCTAAAAACTAGTCACATAATGCCTAAAACCAATCACGTAATGACTAAAAACTAGTCATACGGTGAT
Organism: Theobroma cacao; assembly: GCF_000208745.1. Lineage (NCBI taxonomy): Eukaryota > Viridiplantae > Streptophyta > Magnoliopsida > Malvales > Malvaceae > Theobroma > Theobroma cacao. The sequence goes on from NC_030858.1 coordinate 3,527,121, forward strand.
TAAATCACGCAATACTTAAAAATCAGTAAACTCAATTTTGAGGTTCTATGAATAAACCAATAAACTCAAGAATCTAAAACACATTATTTTTTTTTTTTTTGCTAAGCCATGAAATTGTGTATTTCATAAAAGATAGGTTACAAAACTCCATAACCCTCCAAAGTAAGAGAAAATATATCTCTATCAGAAGGCCTTGCTCACTCCTCTTATGCAAAAATAAAATATACAATTTTTACAAAATATTCCCTGAACAATTTCAACTCAAAATCTCATAAAAAAATTAAAATCCCTAGCAAATATGCTTGACAATTATCCCAATCTCATACACAATAAAACCGTGAACTACCATAAAACCCATCAAATATGCTTTAGCTGTTCTTTCTCCCTAAGCAAAGTCACTGTCTGTAAATAGCAAAATCATTATTCATCGCCCTTAAGAACCCCAAGATCCACCATCCAAAAAAATAAAACAAATAAGAAAGAGCTTGATGCCATATCTACGAATTGGATGGCAAGATAGACATATTTGAGCAGAGAGATAAATAGAGATTTAATTTTTGAAATTTTTATCTGGGTGGCGAGAAAGAGAAAACTGAAACCATTTTAATTTGTCTGAAATTGTTTAAAGGGTATTATTGTCAAGTCATGTCAAAAATTGATCAAAAATAGTTAAAATTATAAAAAATAATATTTTTAAATTGGGCTTATAAGGAAGGTTATTTCTCACAATTTCTTCAACTGGAAACCAGAATATATAACTCCTTTGCATCTGTTTCACATGCTTAGCAAGTTTTAAAACATTACTCATCGTCCTGGGTATTACCTAATTTTCAAGTTTATAAATCATTCATGCCTGCATTGGCACTTTAACTAGAAAGCATTATGTTTTATTATGCTAAGCTAGGGGTGAGCAAAATCAATCTAAATCAACCACTCACCCAAACCAAATGTGATTTGGATAAAAAATTCGATTTAATTAGTTCATTAAATCAATTGATCCAAAATATTTGATTCAATTAGTTTTTGGTTAGTTCTCAATTTTAAAACTTTTAAACCAATCCACCTTAAAACCAAAACTAATTTTTTTTATATATTTATATATTTTTTATATATATTAAGAAGAATTTATAGTAAACTTAATTAATAATATACTTGAAATATATTAAGGTATTATACGTACATATATAAATCATAATCATAATAATTTAATATTAATTATATATATTTATTTATAATTTTGTATTAATTTGAAATTATAAGTTATATATTTTAAATGATATAACTTATTTGTTAATATTATAATATATAATAGTAAATATCTTACATATTAATATGTTACAATTATTACACTTTAGTAATGTTTCGTAATATAAAATGTTATGAATATATATATATATATAATTGTATAAATATTTTATATATACATATATTTAATTTATAAATAAACATTACTATAATTTATAATAAACTTTATTTATATTATTACACTTAATAACTTTATTAGTTATCACCTTAGATTTTGTAACATATTGTTTCTAATTAGTTATTATTTATATAAACTTTGATTTAAAACATTATAATATATAAGTTATGTCATCAATTTCATATATATATAATAAAGTCATATATTATATATACGTATATTTAATTTATACATAAGCATTACTATAACTTATAATAGACTTTATTTATATGATTACTCTTAATAACTTTATTAGTTATCACCTTAAATGTTATAACATATTGTTTATAATTAGTTATTATTTATACAAACTTTGATATAAAACATTTTAACATATAATTTGTATTATTAATTATATATACATAAAGTAATGCATTATCTATATATATTTAATTTATACATAAGCATTATTATAATTTATAATAAATTTTATTTATATGATTATACTTAATAAGTTTATTAGTTATCATTTTAGATTTTATAACATATTGTTTATAATTAGTTATTTTTTTATACAAACTTTGATATAAAATATTATAATATATAAGTTATATCATTGGTTTCATATATATATATATGTAAAATTATGAATGAAGTTTATAAGTTTTAATATTATAATTTATAAAAAGAAATAGTGATAAAATTTGAATCCATTGATTCAAAATCAGATCAACCAAACTAATTCTATGTTTGGTCGGTTTAGTTGTTTTTTATATTTGATCAGTTTTGATCAATTTTTTTAAAATAATTGATCTATTTGATTTTTAAGTATAATGAACTAAATCACTCAATCCATCAATTTTTTCACTCTTAATTAAAGTTGTCGCTGCAGCAAATGAGATAACGGACATAGCCTAAGGGTGAAAATAAGATGGAATTGTCTCTTTTATTTTTTTCGGAATTGAATTTGGGTTAGTACGAGAACACTGGTTTGGTTTAGATGAAACCTTCATGAAGGCCACAACCTGATAAAGTGATAAATCTGAGAGGATCAACAGTGGTCCATATCGCCAAAAACAAAGGCAAGCCTCCTCCGCCACACAAAACGAGAGTGATTCCCCTGACAAGACTTATAACTTCAGCCATGCGAAGGTTTTAAATATACAAATTCCAATCAAAGCGATTAATGGGAAATAAGACCACTTTGGACCCAAATAATTGGTTCTAAGGTAACGATCTAAGTACTGTGACAAGTAAATATGTGCAACGCCTACCAAATAATTAGAATCAATGAGCATAAACGAAGAAGATGATTGATTTGTTCCAGCCACATCCTCGGTTGGGTCCATTGTTATTAGTAGTATTGTTATTGGTAAGCTCCATTTGCTCCTATTACTATACCCTTCCTATGTAGGATGGCTATAAGACATAACTCGAAATTCATACATATTCCTCTAAGAAACAAAGTAGTAGTTAATTATGAGAATCAATTAAATTTAAATATGAAAAAATGTATTACATCAAAGTCTAAAATTAAAAAAAAAAAAAACTAAAAAATATACACGATAAGTCTTTTCTAAATATCAAGGTTGATGGCATACCCTAACTAATGATATTTCAATACCATTGCAATCACCTTTTCAAATCTTTAGGGACTTTTCGCAGCACTTTTTTCCTTTTTCTCTTTTCCTGTCCAAACATTATTTTCTATCAAATGTACGATTCTCCACCTTTTTTAAAGGCAGCTAACTTGGAATCTAGCAATAATGATGATGATAATCACTTAAGAAGGCAGTGTAGCAACATTAAACGTGGTGAGATTTGGATTGCTAGAATTGACTGAGATTAGTCGATTTCTGTTTTATGAATGGTGGTTTATGCATGCATCTTGACAAATCTAGATGAGTATTATCCACTCAAATTAAAGGGAGAGACGATGTCATGTCATCTAATTTAGAATAAAATGCAGAATTAATGGATTTGACCCTTGTTTCTACTACAATTAAGAGATAACAAAATGGGGTTTAATGTGAAATCGGAATTATTAAACAGGGAACATGGGGGGAAATAAGAGGAAAAAAATGAGAAAACGAAGGAATGGGGTGAGTTGGGCTTGAAGGGCACCCAAACTGAATTATGTCGCTTAAACTGGACTCCAAGATAATATGGGCTTTTAATTTGCTCGATTAACATATCCGAATGAATTATTCTGTTCATTGCGGCCTCACAATCATGGGCTAGAAATGAGTGTTCTTTTCAGCATACTTTAAACTAATTCTTACATGATTATTTCAAAATGGAAAACAAAATGTTTGTAACCATATATATAAACAAATTCTTATACTACCATTAGGAGAATAACTAAATATAGTGCATAACTGAGTTTTAAATGTTAGCAATGAAGCTTTTGATTCAATGTCATCTGTCATGTCTAAAGGATATATAAATGTAAGAAGAGATACACTAAGCAAAGTAACAAATTAAGGAAAGATTCATTTACCAACTGCCATCGATTTATTTGCAAAAGTGAAACAAAAAAACAGAGGTCCTTAACTTTTGCTAGTGAATCAAATTGTACTGTTTCTGTATTTCGTTTGGGCTATTCGCATCTGGTAACTCGCAACAAAGTAAAAGGCCCATTTTAATGCACAGCGCCGGACAAGCTCCAAACTTGCCTGACAAGCCTCCACCTCCATAATCTTTGGCGCTTCTTTTAACTCTTTTCAAAATTATTCCTTTCCCTCCACCATCCCTTTCATTTCCTTTCCTTTCCCTGTTAAACCCTTACTTTCTCCAGGGCTTTGGTCTCGACCAGATCCTTGGGCGGCATAGTCAGCGACACATGGAGCAGCACAGAAATCAGAAGATGGCTCAACAACAACAACAACAGCAACAACAGCAAGAGGAGCTTGAGGAGATGCAACATGGGCCGTTCCCTGTGGAGCAGCTTCAGGTGAAAAATCATCTTCAAGACCTTGTTTCTTTGCTCAATTTTTATTAGATATTAAGACGCTTTTCTATATGGGTCTTTTTCTTTTGTCTCCAATTTTCCGAAATGATGTTCCTTTTCTTGATTGGTCCAAAATTTCAGCGGAAATCAATGTAAATTATTTTTCAAGATTCTGAAATCCGAAAGGGGTTCTATCAATTTCACTGCTTTTGTCTTTGTAGCATGGGTCTTTTTTAAATTTCCTTTTTTTAACCTATTTTAGAACATATTAGAAATGTATCCAAATGGGTTATTTTTTCTCGCTCGCCTTATAAAGTGGGGTGTTTTTCGGTTAGGGTTTCTTGACTAGTTTGTCATGTAATTGTTTTAAACAAGCGCTGTTTTGCATTACCGTAAACGGCAGATCAAGACTCCATTAACTGAAATGTACATTCAATTTTGTTTTCTTTTACCTAAATTATGCTTTCACCTCCAGAATTACTGTGACTGCCTTTTCTAATGATCTAAGTCTTGAAAATGAAAGTAGCAGCTCATGTTTAACGTCTTCTTGTTTCATGTTTTTGTAAGTCCTCTCACATGTTGTGGCTTAAGTAGCTGACTAACAGTTATGGATCTCTCTCTCTTCTTTTTTATATCTTCAATCGAAGTCATCGGGCATTGCGTCCCTGGATGTAAAGAAGCTTAAGGATGCAGGTCTCTGCACGGTTGAATCTGTTGCTTACACCCCAAGGAAAGACCTTCTTCAGATCAAAGGAATCAGTGAAGCTAAAGTTGACAAGATCATGGAAGCAGGTTTGCTGTTTCCACACTTTATGTACCATTCAATATTTGTTAATGACATTTACTATATTTGTGAAATGATTTGTGATTAAGATGTTTAGTCTTCCTTGGTTCTTGGCAGCTTCCAAACTAGTCCCATTGGGTTTCACCAGTGCTAGCCAGCTTCATGCACAGAGGCTGGAGATAATTCAGATAACATCAGGGTCAAGTGAACTTGATAAAATTTTGGAAGGTAAATATGTTCTGATTTGTTGAATTTTTGTTTAATTCTAAACACTCCTTGAAATTTGACTACTGGTTCAACTGGTTAAGAACTGAGAACTAATGCTTCTAATACTTAATCAATTTTTTGCATCATTACATGCTCACTTGGTTTTCTCTATGATAGGTGGAATTGAGACAGGATCCATTACTGAGATATATGGTGAGTTCCGCTCCGGAAAGACTCAGCTCTGTCACACATTGTGTGTCACATGCCAAGTAAGAGCTTTTCCTTTTCCTTTTCGTAGCAACTAGAGCAGTATTCTGTGTTTGAAGTTGCTTAGATTACTGCCGTAGATGATTGTAATGACGTTAGAATGACCAAATGGAACAAGAAGAATTCAGATTTGTTGAATGAGTAAAATGAACATTATACTATGCCCAACAAGATGTGTATTATACTGGGTTTGAATTTCTTGTATCTCATGTATATTGCACATACTAACTGCCTAACACCAGCTCATAGCATGTCAGATCCCCCAATAGTTTGTAATTGCAATAATCTGTTTGTTACCCAGTTAGTCAATTTTGTAAAGCATGCTTCTAATGTACTTTGATATTGTAGCTTCCATTAGATCAAGGAGGTGGTGAGGGAAAAGCAATGTACATAGATGCTGAAGGGACATTCAGACCACAAAGACTTTTACAGATAGCGGAGAGGTGATACATGGCTACCTTGATATGAGAATGCTGCTCTGTATATGCAGTATTGATATCTAACAGTGTTGAATGCTGCAGGTTTGGACTGAATGGTGCTGATGTCTTGGAGAATGTGGCATATGCTAGAGCATACAACACTGACCATCAGTCGAGGCTATTGCTTGAAGCAGCTTCAATGATGGTGGAAACAAGGTATTGTCAAAATGTGTCCTTTGCTTACATTGTGGACATTAACCTCCATCTAGAATAATTATCTCCGATATAGTTAGGGTTAACAAGCTGCAGGCCAGATTGATCGTTTGATGGATTTCTCTGCAGGTTTGCGCTTATGATAGTAGATAGCGCTACTGCCCTCTACAGAACAGATTTTAATGGGAGGGGTGAACTCTCTGCCCGACAAATGCATCTTGCAAAATTCCTAAGGAGCCTTCAGAAGTTGGCAGATGAGGTAAGGCTTTTACATATTTATTTGTAGTACTATAATTTATGATAAGCTTTCATGCTATGACTACTATCATGTATTTGAAACTTTTTGGCATGAGATGCTCAGAATTCTACTAGGTGTGGAATTGAGCGCTTTACATCACTTGTATTTATCATCATTTTCCTTGCATTCTCTTTGATTGTAGTTTGGTGTGGCTGTTGTAATTACAAACCAAGTAGTAGCGCAAGTGGATGGTTCAGCCATCTTTGCTGGACCTCAGATTAAGCCTATTGGTGGTAATATCATGGCTCATGCCTCCACAACAAGGTTTGTGATAGAAGGCCTAATTTTTCCCCTTTCCTAACTGCTTTGCTTTGCAAGCTACTAAATATAAGCTCTTGCTGACATAGGTTGGCTCTCCGGAAGGGAAGGGGGGAGGAGCGCATTTGCAAAGTAATAAGTTCACCTTGCTTGGCTGAGGCTGAAGCCCGATTTCAGATTTCTCCAGGAGGTGTTGCTGATGTCAAGGACTGACTCATTTCAGCTCATTGTTTCCAAACAAAAGTTGAGCCAGCTCCTTTTATTGATCACTATGCCTCTGTATCTGACTGCTTCTGCTAGTGAGCAGCCCTACAACTTTGTAATTTTTGTCTGCAATGAAGCTGGCCAAAAGCTTTTGAAGAAGCCATTACAAAATCTTGCTGTCCATTTCCTTGTATATAACCTTTGCAAGGACTGAATTTCTTGTAATGGAGATTCCAAATATTTTATTTATATTTGAGCTCCAATAAAAAAGTGGTCTTAAAAACTGGAAAAAGGAAAGAAAAAATTCCATTGTTACAAATGTTTGTTCTTTATAGAAATGATGGAAGTTAAATTGATTATCCACCTTCAAAAACTTTAAAGATTTTCACACTCAATTTGTTAATACTAACAAAATTTATAGGTTTAATTCGAGTTTTTATTTTTTTTATTTTTTTTTATTTTTAATAGTAATAGTAAATTTTTTTTTTTTCACAAATCATTTTAAGGATAAAGGAGTCGGTTAAGGCTATTGACTACTGAACAGAACATACGTTGAGCCTAGGAAAAATAAAAGCAAAAAACAAAATGTCGCCGTCCATGATTAGCTGGCTAAACGACGTCGTTGCACTCAAATGGATCGGGGAAAAAGTCGAAGCTGGGTCTTGAGGGTCATCTGCTGCACCACACCACACCACACCTGCTCTAAAATGGCGTTAAATTCGACTGGCGTTGTCTAACGAGCACAAAGCTAAGGTTCGTTCGGTCCATCAGAACCAGACCAAAAGAAAAAGAATGGCAACAAATCCAGCAGCAACACCTCCAAACCTCCCCAAATCTGGAGCTATCTCCAAAGGCTACAACTTTGCTTCTACATGGGAGCAGGTTACTTTCTTCTTCTTAACTCACTCTTCGAAAACGAAAATGTTTGCCTTCAACTTCACGATTTGAATCTCTTCCTGTTTAGATCTGCCATAATTTATCTCAATGAACTTAAAATTTCAACTTACAACTATTTAATTCGGCTAATTTGTTGTTATTGATTTTGATTTTACTCTATCATTTCATCCTTAAATTTTGTAATCAATAGATCTGATCTGTTCACTGGAGCCGTAATTGTAACCGAAATGTGACAATTTTATTTAGAATAATTTGAAGAGTTGAAAACCTTTTTGTTGAAGATCCAATCTGTGGGGTGGAAGCGCTGATTTGGATGTTTGTGTTTAAATATTTTTCTTTTTTGGCTTTGTTGCGTAGAATGCACCTTTGACGGACCAGCAGCAAGGAGCAATAGTGATGCTATCTCATGCAGTTGCAGAAAGCCCGTTTCCGGCCAATTTGGTGAGAAATTCCGTTGCTTTTTGGTAACTTTTTTTTATAGCATTCTGAATCTTGTAGTGAAAGATGTTTGGATCATGCTGTTGTAGGCTCAAGAGCGCACCTCAGGGCAAGACAATGGCTTGTCTGTTTCTACAAAGGATAACAATTTCGGAAATTCTGAAGCTATTGAAGCAATTTTGGTTAATACAAATCAGGTAATTGTATTTCTTGTGGATGGTTACATTGGTTTGTTCTTTTAATGATCTAATTCTACTAGGGTTTTATGAAATCAATGAAATTTTGGATCTAAAATGTTTGCTTCTTTTTTCCCACTCTTATTGCTACAGTTTTATAAATGGTTCACAGATCTTGAATCAGCCATGAGGTCAGAGGTTAGTAGCTATTTCTTGTGGCAATGTATATGATCTTGCAGTATTTTTGTTGTATGTTTCTTTGTTCATCTTATCTGTTGTCTTCCTTTAGACAGAGGAGAAATATCAGCACTATGTCAATACTTTAACAGACCGCATACAGACTTGTGATGATATACTTCGGCAAGTATGGTCATGTTATATTTTATTTCTAGTGTTTTTTCATTCGTTGTGCTAGTTGTTTTCATGTTATATCAATTTTTTCCTCATGATTTTTAAGCAAGCAAGTATACATCTGTGCAGGTGGATGAGACCTTAGACCTATTTAATGAACTACAACTGCAACACCAAGCAGTAGCAACAAAAACTAAAACTCTTCATGATGCATGTGATCGATTGGTATGATTGTTGTTTGTAGGGCTTGTTATTTAGGTTCATCTTCTGGTTTCTAGCTTATTGACTTCAGGCTTTAGGTTTGACAACTGTAATCTGCTTCCTTTTGAGATGGAAAATTTTGGTTTTAGTTGATTGATTGCCTCACTACTTGTTCCTGTTGCAGGTAATAGAGAAGCAAAGGCTAATCGAGTTTGCTGAAGCACTTCGCAGTAAGCTCAAGTATTTTGATGAGTTGGAGAATGTAAGGTTTGAATGCTATCTTAACTAGAGATCAGTTTTCTTTATGTATTACTTGTCTTTGTTTAGCCTATTAGCCTCTAGTGTGTATGTTAATATAAAGTGTCTTGGCAGATTGCTGTTAGTATTATGGTTCTAAAATTCATGGTTTGTCTAATTTTACCTCTTGTGTACAGATTACTTCTAACTTTTATTCTCCAAGCATGAATGTTGGAAATGCAAACTTTCTCCCACTTCTTAAACGGCTTGATGAGTGCATATCGTAAGTTTGCATTTTAACTTAGTCCAACTATGCAAATTAGTAATAATTGTATAAATATTTGTCTTTCTGATGAGCACATGTCATTGAAATTTCTTATCATATTGTTATTATTATTTTTTCTCCTTATAGGTATGTTGAAAACAATCCACAATATGCAGAATCAAGTGTTTATTTGCTAAAATTCCGTCAACTCCAGGTAAAGAAGTTATAGTAACAATCTATGGACTGTCTTGTTAAGTGAATGAAAAGTAGCAATACATGCATATAAATAAGTTATTTTGACTAAAAGTTTTGGACATCTGTTTTTACAGTCTCGGGCGCTGGGTATGATCCGCTCTCATGTACTTTCTGTTCTCAAAAGTGCTTCTTCTCAGGTAAAATATCCTTATAGATGAAAGTTATGTACATAGGTTTGCATTTATGAATGGATTATAATACCTGACGAAATTCTTATTCTTTGCCTCATTAGGTCCAGGCAGCAATTCGGAGCAGTGGTGGCAACAAAGCATCTCTTTCCGAGGGTGTTGAAGCATCTGTAATCTATGTACGTTTTAAGGCAGCTGCTAGTGAGGTAATTATTTCCTTTTTGCGTTCTGAAAGCGAACATGCATAGAAGTATGACTATTTGCCCATTATAATAGTGAATAGAATATCTCTTGTATATGAAACGGGACTGTATACTACAATTAGATTCCCCTTCAGCATAGGTACTAACAGTTTTAAGCATTTGCAGCTTAAGCCAGTGTTAGAGGAACTTGAAAGCAGAGCATCAAGGAAAGAATACATTCATGTTCTTGCAGAATGCCATAAATTGTACTGTGAACAGAGGCTTTCTTTGGTGAGTGGATGATGTATTACACACACCCACACATGCCATCTATTTCAGTATTCAAATCAGTTATTAATGTATCTGTTAATGTATGCTTTTTTTAGATAAAAGGCATAGTGCATCAGCGAATATCTGAATTTGCCAAGAAAGAGGGTTTGCCATCATTGACTAGATCAGGATGTGCTTATCTAATGCAGGTATAGTAAATTTACTGTCCTCATGTTTAGTTACTGAATATTGTTATGATTCTTGGAACTTCTGATCAAGTGAAACATGCAAAAACTTGCTTTGTTATTTGAGTCATGAACTCTTTGCATTGTTGATATTGTTTGGTGAACTTAGAGACAATGCAATTCAGCCCATCTGTTTAAGCTTCACATACACTAGTGTTTGTAAATTGCTGAAATATGTACTGTTCTTTATTAACTGGGGACCTGCACATTGCCATTACTGCAGGTCTGTCAACTTGAGCATCAACTCTTTGATCATTTTTTCCCATCTTCTTCAGAGGATGTTTTGAGTTTGGCACCATTGATAGATCCTTTGTAAGTACTCTCGTAGGCCAATACTGTGGAGCTTTCTTTTCTCTGTTCCTATTTTCGTTTTGTTTCCTTACTAGGTGGCCTAATGATGCTTTATGGAAATTAATCAAAATAATATCCCAGAGTTTGACTTGAGCATAAATCTTCTGCGTGTGTTACTAAGATGGGTCTCCATTGTAGGTCTACATACTTGTATGACACATTGCGCCCAAAACTTATTCACGAAACAAATGTTGATTTTCTTTGTGAACTGGTTGATATCCTCAAAGTTGAAGTCTTGGGAGAACAGCTCAGTAGACGGAGTGAGTCATTGGCTGGGTTGCGCCCTACATTAGAAAGAATTTTGGCAGATGTTCACGAGCGATTGACTTTTCGTGCTCGAACACATATTCGGGATGAGGTGTGTTTATTGCTTATGCGTGCATGCATGTATATGTTTGTTTGTGTACATCTTATGAATCAATGGGAAGCTATCAAACCTGTATCTTATTGTGGCATATGAGTTTTTTCACTCCTTTCTGTATGTGGTATGATGGAATGAGTCTTGGTTGGAATAAGGATGTTGGCTCGTGTTAATTTACTGGAAATCAAGTGATTGCCAAGCAAATCAAGAGTTTGTGGCTTCCTTCTGTGGTTTTGAAAGAACAAATTGTTTTAGTTGCCTATCGTTTGAAATTGAAAGAGAAATTTGCATACAATTGCATTCAATGTTGTGGGAGCAAATGTGTTGTGCTTTCATTATAATTGTGCATGGCTGGGTTAATGCTACACATCAGGACATTGAACCTGTCAGTTTCCCATTTATGTTGATTTTACTTGAATTATTGTCTTCTTTCTTACACAGATTGCAAATTATATCCCATCTGATGAAGACTTAAATTACCCTGCAAAACTGGAGCAATCTGCAGATGTGAAGTCAGAAACTGCTTCAGTAAGTTCTCTAACACTTCTCTCTCACGCAACTTATAGATAATTGATCATGTGGTGTGCATTTTCATATCAGTTGGACAATTTCAAATTGGGAAGCTACTTTTTTTCTGCAAGTCAGAGTTATTTTTTCTAATTTAGACCCTTATATGGAGGGCCCTTTGCAACCATTATTATAGACCTAACTTGATCCTAGGATTTTTGTTAATTTATTATCCACCTTTTCTGCTTGGATTTAATACTACATTATATGATTGTGTGTGTTTAGACTCAGGTGTTGAATTGCTTGACATCCTAACAATAGTACATGAAGTTGCCACTCAATTGTTTAAATTCCTTGAATGGGATGAACCATGTGCAAGATGACATGTCTAGCACGAGTAGATTGCCTACATAAGGGGGCAAAAATCTGTATATGGGGTGTCTCATGCTGAGCAAGAATGGATTTGTTATCCTCTTCTGTTAGACATCATTTGTTTGAATGTGGTTTGCCACAGTTGGTTAGCAAACATGCATATCCAAAACCTACTTGCAGACTTGTTCCTGTAAGCACTTAGTGAATTATGCAGTGTCAATAACTGCAGCTTTTACATATCTGGATATAGATGTTGTCCAGATTAGTATTGCATTACACATGTCTGCTTGAATTTTACTTTCTATTTTCCCTTTTCGGAAATATAGTTACAGCATAATTAACATTACTATCCACTTTTTTATTTTTTGCAGCCTGATGCAAACCCAGATGTATTCAAAACTTGGTATCCACCATTGGAGAAAACCATATCTGTTCTTTCAAAATTGTATCGTTGTTTGGAACCAGCAGTCTTCACTGGCTTGGCACAGGTGCTTTGAGTCTTCGGATAATCACCATTGTTCAGTTTCTTGTCTCTTGAATTTCTATATTGCCCTTCTTTGTTTAGTATGTTAAAGAATTAATTTGCGCTTTGTTTTTTTTCAGGAAGCTGTGGAAGTTTGTTCTGTCTCAATTCAAGTAAGTTACTGCACAACAGTTAATGAAACTTTTCAAGGCCTTGAGTTCTTTGCTTCCATAGCATGTTCATGCTGTATAATGATACCATTTCTATCTGTAGATAAGCTAGATCTAGATTTTTAACAAAATCAGAATATCCATTCTATGAAGTTGACAAGCTTATTCTCTCTCTCTTTTTTTATCTGTTCCTAGCATGCTCTTATACATGCCTTGGTCTTGGTTGGATTTCTAACCAGTTGCATTTTCCCTTTTTAATCTTTCAATTGTACATAGAAAGCAAGCAAACTAATTGTAAAGAGATCAACACCAATGGATGGGCAGCTCTTCCTTATTAAGCATCTTCTGATATTAAGGGAACAGGTTATTTTCTTAATCCTCTCTTTTGCTTTCTTTTTCTGGTCATTCAATTGATAATATGATATAACTTCAAACACTTGAGTTTTGGCCTTCCAGATAGCACCATTCGACATAGAGTTCTCTGTGACACACAAAGAACTTGATTTCTCTCATTTGCTGGTAAGTGTCTCTGAAGCTAAATTTTTTTTAACTGAAATGAATTGCTTGGTGTTGACAATCTTTGCAAGCTCTTTAGCATCCTTAAGCAGAAGCTGTTTTTGAGTTTCAGCAAGATAGATAGTGGGAAAGAGAAAGAATTATAATAATCTTGTTTTTAAGATTTGTTTGATGTTCAGGTTGTTTAAACACTAGTTTTTCTCATCTCTATGTGGTAAGAAGGAAGGGAAAGAGCTGAGGGAAAAAAAAAGAGGGGAAAGAGAAATGTTTTTCCTTCCTTATGTTTGGCATGAAAGATGGAGAATAGAAGAAAAGAAAGAGATTAGGGGTAAAATTATAAATAAAATGATTAATTTAGTAGGAGTGTTTCCAATTTGGAAGGATTAGATTTGGAGGGAAGGAAAATGTGCAAATTCATTCATTTTCCTTCCCTCACTTATTTCCCTCCAACCAAATGAAAGAAGGGAGAGAAAGAAACATTGTTTTCCTTCCACTCTCTTTTTTTCCTTCCTCTTTCACTCCTACCAAACATAGAGAAAGTTCATTCATAGTTTATATTTTCTTTTAAATGTCTTTGACAGGAGCACCTAAGACGGATACTTAGAGGTCAAGCCTCATTATTTGACTGGTCCAGATCAACATCATTGGCAAGGACCCTATCTCCCCGTGTTTTGGAAAGTCAAGTAGATGCCAAGAAGGTTAGCATTTTACCCGTTGATAAATTTATTTTCTTTTCTCAATAAGTTGCTTTGGCATGTGCCACTGCAAAGTTGTCCTGCAAATGATAATTATACTACCTATCCTCGATTGATTATCAGCAAAAGACCTGTGTTCTTGTGAAGTTTTCAAATGATTATTAGCAAATAACCTATGTTAGTCAATGATTATTACTAGCTCTTAAAAAATGTAAATGATTATTACTATACTACAATTGATTATCAGTAAATGACCTATGTTCTTGTGAAGTTTTCAAATGATTATTAGTAAATAACCTATGGTAGTAATGATTATTACTATACTACAATTGATTATTAGCAAATGATCTATGTTCTTGTGAAGTTGTCCTGCAATAATTACTACCTCAATTGCCTCCTCCCCCCCCTCCCTCCCCCCTTTTTGTGAAAACTCCCTGTTGCCGTGGGCATTGTTTTTGTAATATTTTTCCATAAATTAATGCTAGTCAGCATCCAGCAACTGATGCTTCCGAAAATCTGATTTTGCTATCTGAAAAATCTCAAGGTTTAATGCTGGAAATCTGCTTTATCATCAATAGTATAACATATGCATCATGTTCATTACTTGCAGGAACTGGAGAAAAGCTTAAAAGCAACGTGTGAGGAGTTTATTATGGCAGTCACTAAGCTAGTTGTGGATCCCATGCTTTCATTTGTTACCAAGGTCCATTGTTTCTCTCCTTAATTGGTCTTTCTACAACTTAGGATATTCGAATAAGAAAAGAGTAGATATTGCTTGCTAGTGAAATAAGACCAGATCCCTCTACTGGAGCCTTTAAAAAGTTTAACACCAGTTGACATGGCAGAAATTTGAGCTTGGATATAAGTATTTAGTTTAACTTGCTATGTGATATTTAAAAGAATATCTTGTCTTCATCTTCTCTGACGCAAAGCATAATTTTAATGGTAATGGTATTTTTTCAGCTTTGACTAATTACTAATTGTCTAAGGGTTTATGTCTACAGGTGACAGCTGTAAAAGTTGCATTATCTTCTGGTACTCAAAATCAAAAAATAGACTCGGTTATGGCCAAGCCACTCAAGGAGCAAGCCTTTGCTACACCAGAAAAGGTGGCTGAACTTGTTCAGAAGGTGTGTCCCATTTGTAACTCGTGTTTTCCAGACTATTTAGAGGTTTACAGTTTGCAATATGAATTAGAAGGATGTCTATATTTGGAGTGCATCAAGATACATATTCCAGGATTATCTTATTTGAATTTGCAAGCCCGGGTAACAAATCTGTTAATAATTTCAAAGTTTAGCTTCAGCAAATTGATGTTTTACAT
Source organism: Theobroma cacao (assembly GCF_000208745.1). Lineage (NCBI taxonomy): Eukaryota > Viridiplantae > Streptophyta > Magnoliopsida > Malvales > Malvaceae > Theobroma > Theobroma cacao. The sequence continues at coordinate 3,542,527 of NC_030858.1, forward strand.
TTCTTTGACAGGTAAAATCTGCTATTCAGCAAGAACTTCCAGTGGTGATGGGGAAGATGAAACTTTATTTGCAGAACCCATCAACAAGAACAATTCTCTTCAAACCAATTAAGTAAGATACTGTCTCTAACTTAAAACTGTAATTTTATGGCTGTGTATCTATAGGACTATGAATGACCTGATCAAAGATTTTCTTGTTCTTAATGCGTGGGTTAAGTTTTCAAATCCGTCGACTCCTAGAAGACAATCTTGATGAATGATTCAGATTCTGTAATGCTCATCTTACAACGAAATAAGGTGATTCTTATATTTACGCAGGACAAATATTGTGGAAGCCCATGTCCAAGTTCAGTCCCTTCTAAAAGCAGAGTATTCTCCAGAGGAAAAACGCACCATTAACATGGTGAGCATTCCTGAACTGGAAGCGGAGCTCGACAATCTCCTGTAGTGGGAGCTAACGAAGCTCGGTCAAATTTTTTTGCTCAACTCAAAACTCTTCAGTATTTTTGGCCATACATACCGCGGTTTGAGTCTGTTTATGAGGTTACATTGGTAGATAAGTAGAAAAGTTATGTAAAAATTGCTTCTTGTTCAGAATATTCATTTGTTAAGTCCATAAATTTTTTCTTTAACCCCAAAAGCATAAAATTCAATTGTCACTACCTTGGCAACAATTGTTGATCGCATTTTCCAGTTATAAGTTAATATTATCGTTTCGTCAGCCAACTACATGTTTAGCTGATGTTTTATTATTGGACCATGAACCGTTTCTATTCTCTATTCACCTAAAAACAAAGTTTAAGGGCCCCGTGATTTATATCAATAAACAGAATGCGTTGGAGCAGATCCATGGGATCCGTGGCTGTTATCTTTGATGGAAAATGCGATCATCATTTGCACTGCCATCGTGTTTCGCCACCCAAGATATATATATATGTACAATGTTACCACAGCAGTTTATAACATCCTATTAAGGACCTTACGTCGTCTTCCGGATCTTACCCACGAACATGAATCCATACTGGGTCGTAAAGCTGATAAGCAGCCTGGTATTCTGTCTTTCTTGGTCTACAGCTACACCAGGCAGCACCAAACCCAGGTGTTTTACCTTTGACAGATCTCGAGACCTCCTCATCATTCAGTGTTCTTTTTTTTATTTGTTTGGGGCACATCGATGCTTCAGCTGAATGCCATGAAGAGGCTCATCAGTGGTGCGTTAGCCACTAGAATGAAACTAGCAGCCTAAAAGGAGATGAATACTCGTCGACGCCGAATTGATGAGTTTGGGAATCAGGGAGATACGCAAGACACGCTATTAAAACAGCTTCGCCCAGATCATAACAAAAAATAATAACAGATGCATATATATATGATAATGATACAATGTGGCAGCCATTTAAAATTACAATTGGATGGAAGGTAAAAGATGAGGCAAAAATGAGGGAAGAGAGAGAGAGAGAGAGAATGGCTATTTGAACTTACATCTTGACACATACAGGCAAAAAGGATTCACATTATCATTCAACAGAATTATCACCCTGTGCATTTTCTTCACAAAGTTCTGTCTGCGACCTACTGGGAACAATTGTTGGAGGGGACCATTGATCTGGCACCATGAGAAAATAAGCAGTCATAGCTTTTCTGAATCGTTTCTTGTATTGTTGGGGCGAGATCACAGTTGGAGATGCGTTTTTAGGCCCTCCAAGGATGCCTGAGATCTTCACCCAAGTTTCAAGGTGCTTGTCCCATGTGTATTGCCTCATGAAATCGATTATCCCAAGAACAAGCTCATGTTTTTCCTCATCCACACCAACCAGTAGTGAATAGTCCATTACATCGATTAACTGCGGTAAAATATATATACATATATTCTTAGAAAATATAAGAGAGAGAAATGAGCATTCAACTACAACTACTCGATCAGATAAACGTTAAGTAGCAAATGTGACCATTGGATCAATTCCATTTAACTCATATGCATAGCTGAAATATGAAGAGCCCATCATTAATTGTATAGTAAATGCATTCTAGTGAGAAAAACCCAATCCTACACCGTACCAGACAGCCCACACCCAACTACATTACTCACTATTATGTCCTTCAGCTCATTAGAATTATTACCAAATTATATGCTGCACCACCAGAAATCAGATGCCCTTCGAAGCGCTTATAATAAGAATTGAAAATAAAAATATAAAGGAAAATCTTCAAAATAGTATGTGCAACCCGTGATATCAAATGAGAAATTAAATTGCAACTTACAGCAAGAAAGGAAGTGTCATTCCACACAGCCCTCTCCAACAACCGTTTTGCCTTGCTCCCAACAAATATTGGAGACGTCGGCATTGCTTCTATCAAATTCTGATCCAGGAGAACTTTGTTGCTGCCACTTGTATCAGGATTATACCTTGATCGAGAAGATCCTTTAAGGTCATAAAGCCTTGTAACATTACGCCTAAAGAGAAGATTTTCTATCACCAAAACGTCCATTTTTGATTCCTTCCCTCCTTTAAGGTACTTTGATGAAACCTTCAAGACAATGACACCGGAAGAAAAATTAAACTTCAAATCATGGTAAATTTATCATGAAATAAGAAAAGCCTAATTTCAAGGTTGGAACTTGGATTCAGCAAAAACTACAACATAATGAAGCAGATAAAACTAGAAAATCTTCTCCAGCAAGGTGCACTTAGGCTGCTCAATTTCTCAGGCTTTATAACATCAGAATGTCAAGTGTTTAGTGTTAACAAACATACGTTGACACAAATCTAAACCACAGTTGAAGCTCATAGTTAAATCAGAAAGGAGATACAGACAAACACACACATATCCCTGAGACATCACATTCTGAAAGGTACTTTTAGCAGAATCAAAAAGGAAGAATTGCCACATGATTTAACCAAAGAGTGTTTCGAAAATGAATTGGAAAGCATAGTTGACAACGGGAAAGCAATAGATAACCAATGCTTTGGGCTTCTAACACAATTTTTGCCTGGAATTATTAGCCAAAACTTCACTCATGAAATTCAACTACTCTTCACACAGGTTAAAAATGAAGCTACATAATTATTACACATAATAAATAATACCTGATATATGCCCAAGATCTTTGCCAGGCAAGTTGGGCTTCTTGTACTGATTGAATCAGATAAATACTTGAAATAAGCAGGTCCAAACTTGATGAATGATTCTAGTTCTGTCTTTGTAACTTGTTTGATGATAAATCGATCATCTAAAGTTTTTGCAAAGAAGACATTGCTCTTGCCACCTTGAGCACCCCACTTCTTACAACGACTGAGAGAACGTATAAAATCCAGCTCAGAAGGGCAGCAAGTCCTCCTCAAGCTTTCAAACCACTTTGCATAATAACAGGTTACGCTATGCTTCACCTTCCCAAGGGGGCCATCATCTGTAAAAGAAACTCTGGCATGGAAATTCTTTGTGTCCAAGAGAGGATCTGAAACCAGGGAGCTGTATGATCCAGATATAGACAAGATACTCTCATCACCAGATCCGAAACTTCTAACAGTATCAGATGATGAGTCATTAAAAGAATTAAGTAAGAGCAGATTCACTGAATCAAAAAGTGATGATGAAACTGCAGAATCTGCAGCATCTTTTGGTTTCTCCAACTCAGACATCTGTGAATAATAATCCGATGAGACAAGTGCATAAGCTATAATACTAGTGGGCTCATCATCATAAACAGGCACTACTGTGTCATTAACACCAATAGGAAGCAGCAGCCTGGCACCACTTTGCCTTTCCAACTCCCTAAATGATGAGACATAGACTGGATTATACTCACTGATACAGAGCTTTTGAGCATTGAATAAAGAATACTTGTTAAATAAGCTGTAGAAATTTGGAAATGGCATGCTTGCCCAGCTCATAGTCTTCTCCATATTTTCAGGTCCCTTAGTAGGCAAAGCAGACTGAGGAGAACAAGCCACCTCCACTTCACCACGATCACTAGTACGATTTCCCATATCTGAATTTGCTGCAGTTGACAGATCCACCACAACCGTATCAGAAACAGAGTAACCATTCTCCTTAGGACCTACACTAGCTGGGTGACTTTCACCAGTCCATGCTGCCTCAAGGGTGTCAGACAAATTTGCCATAATTGGAAATTCCCCTTCTGACAGTGCCCTTCGTACAACTTTTCCAGATTCCAGAGAATCAGATTTCTCACTGGTATTTGCACTACAAGAAAGAGAAGATTCAGCCTCATTCCTGCTATTCAGGTCCTGGTCCATGCCCTTTTCTCTATGATCTCCACCTGGCTCGCTAATTTCACCTGTATTGCCTTCTTGATTTATGTTTATATCAGGCTTGGTCTCAACTAGGGCAGAGTCACAACTACTAAGGGCTTTACTCGGCTTGGGACTGACGTTTATCTCAACAAGCTTCTCCACAGAACTTACAGGCTTCAATCCAAGCTTTGGGATGGAACTGTTCATAACTTCCAGGATATTATTGTCAATTGAACTGAATGCATGCATCAGCCGCTGGTCCCAAACATAAGAAAGAAAGAGTATTTGCCTCTGCAACTTATTGATCTCAAGAATGTCAATAACAGGTTGGCCAACTTTCACCTTCTTACAAAGCACTTCCTGTAAAGATTCCTAAGGAAAAGTAAACAGATTAGACATTGGATGATTTGTCAGGCTGATTTCATGCATAAAAGAAAAACAAATTTAACAATGAAGTTAAACTGCTGGGCAGGTTTGCTTATGTATTCATTAGGACAATCAGACAGCAGTTGTTGCTCATAATGGATGGAGGGTGCAAGGATGAATTTCAAACCAGCTACCTGAAATTCTTCTCTATCCTTTTGCAGCATTGCTTCCAGTTCTTCAATACAAATTCTTTTTTCTGGTGACTTTATGCCACCATCTTGGAACCCTGGACCCAATAATTTCTCAGACATCTTTTGGAGAGCATTGTACACTTCACTAAATAGGAATTCTGCCCTGTTAGTCACCTGCAAAACAATATTAATGATCTTGTAGGTGTTGTTTGATTCAAGAATAACTTTATGAACTGGAAAAAGGATTTATGATATTCAAACCTCATTTGCTTCACTTTGTATCCACTCCTGATTATCATAATTAAATTCCAGTTTTGGAGGTGGAAGATAAACAGAATGAACATCAATAGCAGCATATCGAAAACAAGCAACCCTTCTCCCGAAACTGCATGTGGTAAAACAGTACAATCAGAGGATACCAACAGACAACTGACATGCTTCATTTGATCATTTCTACACACCTTTTACATTTTTTTTACAATCCATATTCCACACCACTAATTAGCCCTACCTATCCATCCCATTCATGGCCAACAACCCTCCTTATCCAGAAGGGAGTAGCTGGCTCAGGAAGTTGATCCCAGGACTTCAAGGCAACTAGGCACCTTATCTTGGGGTAACATCCACTTGGCCAAGTGCAGGTGGATCCAAAACATGGAAACCTCATACATATGTGTACATAGGTATATGCACCTATTACTGCTCAACTACGTAATGATCTTGCTTTACTGATCACTCTTTTAGGCCAGTAAACTATACTGTGTAAGAATAGAAATGAGGAGACTCAAAAACTAATAAGGGCATACGAATGTGGCCATGATACATTCATAAAACAGTAATTGTAATATGAACTGTACCACTGTACAGTGCAAGTATTTGTATTGAAGACCCAGGCAACTCATAGAACAGTACTATACACCACATGCAATTTATGGAGGGATACTGTTGATAATCAATAATTAACCAAAAGAACACCAAAGTCACACATATGAATAACATCAAATAAATGGTTCATAGGGGAAGCAAATTGATTGCTTATAGACTAGAGAGAAATCACACAAACAGACTAAACAGAATCAAAGGACCCATCTTTCAGAAGTGCCATCTCTGCAAATAATCACTCCCTTCAGAACAGTAATCTTTAATATACTTAATACTTCATATTTCTCAAGTAAAAACTTACCCATAGAATCGAAGACAATCTCTGTGAAGGGAATGACCACAGCTTGCAACTCTGCTAGCAGCTGCATGGTTAGAAAAGCTCAGCTCCAAAAATTTCCCAAAGGATAAACCCCAAGCAGCATCAGACATTACAATTCTTCGAGTCGCTGGAGGGAATTTATTGGCCCGAGGGCATCGCAAGCACCTATGCCACATCCAAATCTTGCCTTCTCGCTGTCCTGGTAAGGGAAGCTCTGGTAGTTTCCTAACAGATATTGTCAGGCTACCTTGCCGATGAGTGTAACAATGAACATGTGCCTCAGATGGCATCTCACATGAACGACAATGGAAGCTCTGATAAGAAGAATCTTAAGTTGTAGTCATTGGAAGCAAAAAGGAGGATATGTTTTCTACATGAGATAACAAAAATAACAATTACCTGATCAAACAGATGATCTCGTAAAAATCGCCCCAAAGGCTTATCAAAGTTCCCATAGTATTTAATTCGAAAGAGATGAGACCGTTCACACACAGTGCCCTTCCATACACAACGTGTTGATAATGACACCAAAATGCTCTGATGGTCTGAAGGTGATGGAGGAAACTCTTCCTTTGAAGATCCCACCTCTTCATTGTTATTACTAGTATCTCGTTTTGAGGATGCCAACTGCGGGACACCTAGATGATTAGCAACCAACATATTTCCATCAGTATGATTACTGCCACCACCTTGATCTGGTGCTTCTAATAAGCTTTGACAAATAGAAATGAACCCGTCATCCATCACAGCTTCACTGCTAGCTGTCTTGGTCCGGACAGATTCTTTAGGATCTATTCCATTGACCTTGCTAAATGCATGATTTAAGGAGAGAACATTGCCATGAGATGAGATATTCTCCCTCAAAGCAGACAGTGAATTCAAGGAAGTAATAGCTTCAATAGAGCTTGAGGCATATTCCTTTAATGTAGTCTGAGTGTGAAGACCTTTTGACAGGCAAGATGAACTGGCCCCTCTAGATTCACAAGGGGGCTCAACATTGGCGGATGAAGGTCTATCTGAGATAACAACTTTGTTGGATTTCTGCAATTCATTTATAGGTTGAGAAGCCATGGGCTTGCCAGAAGATGGGACGGTAAAACCAGGTATGGTGGAAATAGACCTGTCAATACTTGCTGGTTTATCAGGTAAGGCAACAGTTATAGGAGACTTCAAAGGGAGCTCTGGAAGTGTAGCACCTTCATCAGCTAGAAATGATGTCTCAAGAGCCAAGTGATAAGCTGCAAACACTCCATATTGGACCACATGTTTCACCTTTTTCAACTCATCTCCATTGGCACCCTTGAGTAAAATCTGAAATACAGTAAGCATTGGCATCTCAGCACCAAACATTTTTATCTTGCAAAATAGGTGTCCAAGATTAACAATTGTGCTTCATGGTTATAAAGGTGGCATGATATGACCCGCCAGAGCTTTATACCGTCACACCCTATGCATCATACTATCCTGACAGTTGGCAACCGACCTGATTGCAAACAGCGACCATAATTTCTCTACATTATATTTCAAAGTTAATCCAGAAATTATGCATGATAAAAAAAGCACCTAAGTAGGCTATAGCTGCCATGTGGTGCTCTAATTGATGTAGTTGCATAAGATGGTTTGGAGGAGGTGCATATTAAAAGGCACGCTAAGGTGGCAGATGGGTTCTTCCACCGGCAAGTTATAGGACCATCCAAAAGATGAAGGATATGGCTAGAGTCTCCCTTATTCATATTAACAGAGGAAGTTAATCTGTCACCTGATAATCAAGGCAATTGCTCTATCAGCAGAACCTGAGGATGGTTAAAATAAGTAACAAAGTTGTTTCGAGGTACAAGATTCTTGGAGGAAAAGCATGTTATCCCTGACATTGTTGCTTGCTTTGAAGGGTGGAGTGCAAACTAAAGTAATCATAGAGTAAAAAAGGTATAACAGTGGAGAACAAATATGAGTTGTACTCAGATGAAACTCAACACATTGGCCTTTTCTCTGATTGCGGTTACTCCAGCTAGATTTGACAAAAAAGAAGCATCAGTTGGCAAATCTATAGCTAGCAGATTCAACAAAGTGCAAACTGATCGCTTTGCAATCTTAAAGAAAATAATCACAGACGTTCACAAGTGCCTTGGAGACAGATTTAAATTACTGAACTCAGGTCAAAGATGGCAAACAAATGATGAGAATAATTCCATAATTGCTCATTGATTTCATAGAGCCTTATCTTTTTACCAGTTTTTAGGTTTAGTTGAAGTTTGTTTTAGACTCTTTTTGAGTTTCTCTTCAGAAGTATATGTTGGCAAAAGTTTTGACAACTAATTGTTATTATGATCAGCAACTCATGCTGGAAAGATTTTCCAAATTACAAACAGATTTTGTATCTCAGTATTAGGGCATGAATATGCGTGTATACTGAAAGGACTTACAGTATAACCCAGAGGCTTTGGGCAACCGTCGAAAAACATTAGAGTCTTTGTTAGTTTCTTCCCACCTTGCCCAGCACTTCCATGCTCTTCAAGAAATTTCTCCACATGGAACACATCACAATATCCTAGCTTTGGTGATGTTAGATGATCAATAGATGGAACTATTTGAGCACCAGTGCAGCGGGCTATACGCTCTAAGAGCGGCCTCTTAATATTGAGAACAAGTGATATGTCTTTGGCAAGAAGGTACTCTTGGGCATGCCGGGACACAGATTTCTCCACCAAAAGAACATTAGGATGATGTGCATCAATTTTAGCAACTGCCATCTTCAAATGGTCCATTTCCTGAAAAGGAGGGTAAGCTCATAAAAACACATAGCAGCCTTAATGCTTCATGTTCTAGAAGGTTGGTATCAAAGGAATGTCGCCTGGCTTTGACCCTTATTAGGAACTTAGAGATAATTAACAAACCAAAAAAGAAGGAAACAGTTAAAAATTCAAACCTGCTGCAACAACGTATCGAAACTTGACAAGTGGCTAGAAATGCGCTGATACTCCAAAGCTCCTCCAAGGATTAGAAAACGAGGTTTATCAATTTTTGACGTCATTCGTCGATGAGCCACATTTTTCTTACAAACAACTCCTTTAACCACAGAACTAGAATAAAAAAAGAAAACATTATTAGAAAGAAGTTATCAGAATCCCATCAGCATAATTAAATGGTAGTAGAAACAAGACCTAAAGAACCTACAAAGCCTTCTTTTGGCAACACATTTGCATAAATATTAATTGTACTTTCTTTTCTATTAAGGCCAATATATATCACTACCACCCAAAGGAAGTGAACAATCTCTCCAGATTATTCTCTCTCAGTTGACACAAATAAACATTAAGAAATCACTGCAAAAGCATTCTGAACAATCAGCTACAAATATGAGGGAAATTTACAAATGATAGCTGATCAGATATGTGAAGGGACATGATTGCAGAAAGAACTTTAGGCATATGTTCATGCACAATGGGTTTATAGAATTACAATTCAGTACCCATCAACAGAAGAAGAGAGGGAAAGAATATGAACCATTCAATATGACATGGAAATTCTATCGAAACTGGAAGTATATCGAACAATGCAACATCTAAATATTTTGAAGACCTAATGAATCTAATGTTCATTCCCTGAAACACAGTTCACTGTTATGAAATAAATAATAGACTTGATTACTAACAACAAAAAGTAATTTGTATGATTGGTCTGTTAGCTGCCACATGCTAAGAACTATGAACTATTCTAAACAGAAAAACAGGTGAAGTTGCATTCTTTTAGCAGAACTAACAACTTTTCAAATTGAGTTCAGTGTATTACCTTTCATTGCGACGCCCAGAAGCTATGCATTTAACCTTCACATATCCTCCAGGATCCATTCCTCCTCCTTTGCTTGTATCTGGCTTCAGAAGTGTTGCAGCTTCCCATGACAAATATGTGATTATATCCAACCAACTATCTCCGCCATCCTCATCACCAACAGGGAGGTTTTCAACCTGCAAAAGCTGAGCTACCAAAGCTCTAAAATGCCCTTCCACTACATTTTTCATGGCCCGTCTGTGCTCCTCATTTGACTTATCCCTACTACGGTATTCCCCACTACCAAAGCTATTTGAAGAGCGTAAATATCCCCACTCCCCTGAAGCACCCTCATCATCATCATCATCATCAAATAGAGCAGATTCTCTCTCATCCTCTTCATCCTCAGGCTCTGGAGGGAGCCACAGTAGCCCATTGTTCTCAAAATCCACAGGCTCAACATCTGTACCATCCACATCATAAGCAGGAACTTCACCCTCATCAGCATTCTCTCGTTCATTTACTTCTTCAAATTTCTTGATTCCATCCACACTCTGTGCGTTGAAATTCTCAGGTAATGGTGAACCACTCAAAGATTTTGTATCCATGTTTCCTCCATCAGGATGCACTTTATCTGATCCATAGACACGGTCAATGCTGCCAATATTGATTGCACCATAATAGTCTTCAGCATGAGCATAATGCCTTGATTCTGAATCTGAATGATATGCACCATAATCATCATCTTCATCATCACTCCTGGAACCAACAGTTAAGAAAGTAATAAGTATTGATCAGTAGCTGAAAATCATAAAAGCATGAGAACTCAAGATTATGCATTTTGGTCAAGACAGACTGTATAATTTGAACATACATGAACAAGGTAACACAAAAACATTGAGCAAAGATGTAATGGCTTGTCTAGACACAGTCTAAAGGATGCATTGCTCATACCCTTACCCTCCCCCCTCTCAACAAGCATCGTTAAAAAACATATGCAAAGGCATGTGAAATTCCAGAGTTAGATATATATTAAAAAAAAATTAACAAAAAGAAAAAACTCTTTCTGCTCCATTCAAAAGTACACTATCAATGGGGAAGGTACCTGTTATCACAAAGGCCAAAATGGTTTGAAGAAGAATCTACTGCAGCTGAACTTGGATTTGTGCTAGTCCCAGATGCCTTATTGTTTTGTTCGGTGGCTGATGCATTCATCTGGGAAGATTCACGAGGGCTAAGACCAGAATTATAATTCACACGGTGGTATGGCCCAGTTGAATACGGAGTAGAACCAACAGTGCTGCTACTACTATTACAGGTGCAGCTGGATTTGGTACTGGCCAAGCTTGTTGCAGATGGTGATGGACTGAGACCAGGGCTATGCGCATTGGTCCCAGTATCAACAGCTGCTATCCACTGCTCCCACTGCTTGAAGCAATAATTGCATACCCTAATCCTTTCCGAGTCTTCCTGACCAGCTCTTTGCACATCAGATGGGGCAGGAACTGAGTTCGCCGTACACTTGGCACAGAAAACTCGGCCACAAAGTCGACAATGATGCCTACGATTAAATACTGTAAATTGTGAGTCACACTCGTAGCATACCCTACAACTCTGATCAGGCATCCAAAAATCCCTTGACACATTCGGCGGCTCACTCCTCCTGGGGATCCACGACTTAACTATGTCAACCAGGTCAGATAGTTTGTTGTCGGGGTTGCCCATCGACAACTATCCCACCTGATCCCAGTCATCATGATTCATTTGCCGCTCTCACAACCACAACCACAAAAATTAACTACCTCCAATAACCTGGCCATATCAAAACCACAACAAATTAATGAAAAATAAAAAGTGCCAACCAGAACCCTACCCCTAAAACTTATGAATGTAAACTGAAAAGAAATTCTATTAGTCAAAAGTGGAAAAACTTAGATGGAATTGAAGTTACTAATGAAAATAAAATTTAACATGTTTGAGCATCTAGATTACAATTACATGAAAAACCTAACATTAATATACAATTTCAAAAGAAAACAATAATAAAATTATAATTACCCGGAACACTAGCACCGCAAATTCCAATATCCAAACGCCCTAAATTTCAATTTCGTCTTCTTCTTTTTCTTCTTCTCCAGTTACAGTGGTAAATTCTCTTCACTGCTCGATCCAATAAACCACGAAATTCAAAATTTAATAAACTGAACCTGAAAAACCCTACAAAAATTATATTAATAAGCTAATTCTCATTGAGACCGATTAAGAAAACAGAAGAAAAGCAATTTGATCGGATTAAAAGTTCAATTGGATCTCCTAGCAACAGAAAATCTCATCAAGAAAACTGAATTGCTCGTTTAATTAATTAGAACTCAATTATCACCTTAAATTTCTACTTGTATAATAATAAAAATTACATTGAAACTACCGAACAGAGAATAATCGATATCCAAACCCGTTATCCGACCGACTTAATTTCATTTGGCGGCAGTGATGCAATAAAATGAAATATTCACGATTTAATTTTCCAAAATAAAGAGAAGAAATTAGAAAAGATTGAACAAATTTCTTTTAGAAGAAAGAATTCTACCTCCTTATTTTTCTTCTATTTTTTGACCCTTTTTTTTGTTAATTTTCTGTTCCCCGTGTCGCGTTTTTGCGTTTTTCTGTCTAGTCTGGTCTGTTTGTTGTGTCGTTCTAGTTTGTTTGTTAGCTTTTTATTGCTTTTTTTTAATTTGTTTTTTGTTTCTATAATTTAGTTTTTCCTTGTGCACATAAAAACGGTCTTTTCCGTTTCGGTTGAACCACATCCCATTTGTACGTCAATTGTGATTATAATTTTTACCTCCTTTTTATTTAATAATAATTATTTTTTTCTCAACCTTAGAAGATTTACAGCTTATTGATTGATTAATTTTAGACCCTTAATTTATCTTAAAAATACTTTATATTTTGTGAAATTATGAAATTGACATGTTTCATTTTACTAAGGAATATCCCTGGTATTTTTACCTCATTAACTGTTCTTATAATATTGATTAATTAACAAAACCCCTTATTCATAAATAAGAAAAATTAAATGTTAAAATAATGATAGCTTACAACTACTCCTTTTTCTTTCTTTTTTTTTTTTTTTTTTATAAATGAGCTGTATTAAAAATGTACAAATCCCTTTTATCTCTTTGAAAAATCAACACCTAACTCTCTACGAATGTACACTTTATCCTAATCTCCTTCTTCTATGTGCTTACAACGTAATAAATAAAAATCTCCAAAATGTATAAATAATAAGTATTTTTTTAAGATTAAAGTGTTCACTCTCGACGTACATATTCAATAAAATAATGAGGGCTTTCGTGGCTTACCTCCTCCTATCGTCCTTATTATATCTCTAATTTTCATGACCCTAAAACATGATCCTACTTTATGTAGCAAAATCGCATTAATCTTTTTATTTTAAAAAAATAAAAAATAAAAAAAAAATCTTTTTATTTTGGTGGGAAAATCCCACTAAATCTTTCGAGAGTCTTGACGTATGTGTTTTGCCTTTCTTTAAAGCGAAGCCCTTAGAAATTTCAACTATTGATGGTTTTCGCAGTTTTGCCTTTGCCATGCATGTGGCGAGGAAACACAATCGGCACGTGACATTACTAATTGAATCGTTGCCATTAACAAGTCAATTGCCCCAAAGAGGTCAAGCTTCGAGCCTTTGACCACTCTTATTTACTTTTTTGTTTTTGTCCAAACTTTATTTAGTTTCGTTCACTTGCCTTCACCAAAGGTTGGGAAAAAAGAAAACTAAAAATCTCTTTGGATTCGGAGATTACAAAGCCGGTTATTGACCCCTAATTCTTTTGTTTGTTTAATAAGACTAAAGACACTTGTAAAAAGCAAACTAGCATTTGGTAGTAAATGATTAGTCTTTTAAGGAAACTTTTTAAAGTTAATTAAATTACTATTTACAGTAATTAACAATTAATATGATACTTTTAAAATGACTCTTAAAAGATTCTTACTAAAATAGACAGTGTTTTAAAATATATTTTAAAAAAAAGTTACTTTCTTCCCTCTCTTTTCACTGTATACTCAATATTATATTATATAATAATAAGTAATATTCTATATCTATAAATCATGAAAAATAAAACGATGATCTATTTTCAAAAAGCTAGTTTGATAAGATAATGTATCACTAGCTTTCCAAAATCTCTAATTTATTTGATACGAAATTCAATACAAATTTTTTTGAAATACTTGATATGACATTTTTTTTCATGTAATTCGAATCTTACTTGCCTCCCTCTTGAAAATACCTAAAGTGTGTAATTAAGTTCACGTTAATATCATTTTATTTTTTCCAAAAAAAGTTAACTTGATAAAATTTACAATAGTTATATTTTACATACATTAAATTATGTATATAAGTTTTTACCATTTTTTGTTGGAAAAATAAAGAATTTTTGACATTTATATTAAAATTTTGATTAAAATCTCTTAAAAAAAACTATTAAGTGGAATCAATTTTTTCTTGTATTAGAATATGACCTGATAAGTCTTGTCAATTACGATCCATCACCCATACATGCCACTAATGATGCGTCGACGAAATTTTATAATAATTCACCTTTTATAATTTTATGTGAAAAACTTGACAATTTATTGTTATTTGTAATACTTTTTTATTGATGTGTCAAGGTGACATTGTTCAAAAACCCCATAAAAACTTCTTTTTATATAAAAATTATAAATCATTCTCTTTACTTGAACATGAAGTATAGATGGTGTCAGGTCATTATTCCAACCACAAAATTTTCAAATTCCCTTTCATGAGTTTATTAACTCATCTAAGCTATAGTTTGGTTAACGACTCCAACTCAAATTCTTCATTTTTCAGATCACATGAATAACTGATAATATTTTTAGAGTGGAAGGGGGAAGATAAAAGGAAAAACAATAAAAAGGCTAAAATTTCCGTGGCACAAAACAAAAGATGGTAACTTTCTCATGTGCAGGAGCACGAGAAGTCAACGATCCCGTATAGACTCGGGAGTTGCTAGTTTGTGCTTTGGTCAAGTGGATTAGGCTTTGGTCAAGTGGATTAGGTTGAAGGACCGAAGAAACTTTCGGCAATTGGGCTAGTCGAGGATAACACGTGTAAAATCAAGACTTTTCTTTGGGCTAAGAGCGGCCCAATTAGACGGTCAAACAAATAATAAGCCCAAAAATCTATCCCTGCCATAAATTCTAAACAAATGGAGAAATACATTAAACCATTTTGAACGTTGAGCTCAAGCCCCAACGATGAGAGTAGATTACCAATTATAATAAAAGGATGACAGGTGACAACTGATCGAACCTTGCAAATTTCCCTTTGTTGTTTACAAATTATAGTAGCGAGGCGCCTTCAAATTTGCAATTTTCTTTGTCTAATTTAACGATTTAAAGTAAAGTGTTGTAACTGGATTACTTAACGTAAATGATGTTTCGTGACTTTCCATGCTTTGAAACATGAAGCAAGGAAGGGAGTGGCGGATTAAATGAAGAGGATAGCAGTAAAGCCAAGAATGAAAGATTTGGTGCATGGGGGGTCTTAGATTGTTAGGTGATAGTAAATAAGCATGATCTTGACGCATTTGCAATGGTCGCCAACTGTTGCCAAGTTAAGGAAAAACTTGACATAGGAATTAGAAAGACCGCACGAGTCGTTTTAGCAGAAATTAAGACAAAGAGGGAAGAAAAAAGAAAAGGAGTCCAATACTGGCAACTGGGTCCCAGTTTTTTTTAAAGAGAGCAGTTCTACAGAGAACCAGCCAAGAACATTACTTAAAAATAATCTTTTTCCTTTTTTTGGGTTTAAAATTCTGTTAAATAAATAAGGAGTGAACTTAAAAAAGAAAATGTCAATTGATCAAGAGGAAAATATTGATGATCTTGATGATGATCATGATCATGATCACGGAAATGATAATGACAACCTTGGACAAAGCAAATCGAACCATCCAGTCCTGAATTTGTGTCCAAATCAAATACCTGAAAAAGAAAAAAGAAATTATGAAATACCCTTCCTTATGAGAATCTTTTATAGTACTAGTCAGCCAGTAGGAGAATTTGAGTGGTTTTAAAATTTTTTAATATCAAGAACACAAAAAGCACGGAGCAGGCATCCTCAAAGTTTGCTAATATAATGTAGTAGTAAAATCTTTGGAAGCACGGTAACATGATGTTATTTGTTGGGCTTTTAGTATCAAAACAAAAGTGAAAGAAACAGATTGATAAAAAGTCAATTAGAATTTAATTAACAAATGGGTTTTCTTTTTTCGTGGGTTTCCTGATCAAACGGTTCATGAATGGCTTTTTGTAGTTTTTGACTTGATTAGATATACGAGAATGTGATTGGGGAAAGGGAAACTGTAGTTATTAAAATACAAACTGACAACAAAGAGAGGAGAGAAAAAAGGGGGAGGGGGTGCTGGTGCTGTTTGATTTTTAATTAAACAATCGAATAAGTTTTTATTTTTAAGTTGTAATTATTTATTGCGTGACTTTGATTTTTATTGGATTTTGATGTTGGGTTTTTATTTTTATTTTTATTTGGCCAAGCGGTGTGAGGGGGGGGGGGGGATTTTTATTAGGTGAAAGAAAGATGTGTCCTTTCGGGGTTTTTTATTTGAGATTTCTTTATTATTAGAAAGGAGTCTTCTTAAACTTAGGGTTCCTTTTTGTTTTGTTACTTTTCGATTTTTGTTCTTTGGGAGGGGTTGCTTCCTTCTGTTTATTGGGAATTTTTCTCGGTTTCCTCGTCTGTCTGGTAATTTTGCGCATTCGGGTGCCGTATTACCTTGCTAATCCCGTCTGGTTCGGTGGGTTTTCTTCAATTTTGGAAGTCTCCATCTTTGGTTTTTAGGGATTTTGAAGTGTCTGCAAGTACAAAGGAAAGTCCTTTTTCTCGCTCTCTGGTAGAATTTTGGAAAATCCTGAGGATTCTGAAAGGTGGGATTTTTTAGTTATCAGATTTGCAGCAAGCTTTTTAGGGTTTTGATTTGATTCACAGTAGTGTTTTTTAGGTTTTTGGGGTTTCTGAGAAGGAGGCATTGGTGCCTTATACTTAGTGGCAAGCTCGAGTTTGTTGGGTCTGGCATGTATGCATGATGTTTAGTGCTCAAGGGTCTTCAAGAAATCATTGCAGTCTCCTTGCAGTTCTTTCTGGTGGTAACGTTTCTGATAATAAACAGAAGCAGCCAGTTTCTGATGATAAGCCCAGATACCCATTTCCAGAGCTTGCTTCATCAGGGCGCCTCGAGGTATATATGTTAATAGTTCTACATTTTGCAAATTTTGTCATTTAGCTGAACATTTTGTTATAAAACTGTGACATTTTCCTGTGTGTGAGTGCAGGTTCAACTTCTGAACAGTCCTAACATTGATGAGTTGCGACGGGTTCTTGAATCAACAGAGCCAAATGTTGTCTACTTGCAAGGAGAGCAGAATGCAGATAGTGAAGAAATTGGCCCTCTGATTTGGGGGGATGTTGATTTGTCCACCCCAGAAACCTTATGTGGACTCTTTGATTCCACATTGCCTACCACGGTTAGTGATGCATGATTCTGTTATGATAATTGTTGAATAGAGTTTATAATCTGATCTCATTCTCCCAGAAATTATACAATAAGGTGCTAGAGATACAAGATAGGATTGAGTTTTGTTTTTCTTCCCTTTTTAAGTTCTTTTTACATTAATTGTTTCCTATTACAATCTTTGCAGGTTTCAGTGCATATTGAAGCTTGTTATATGTGTTGAATTAATCTATTTTCTAAATTGTGCAGGTTTATTTAGAGACCCCCAATGGTGACAAATTGGCAGAGGCACTTCACTCACAGGTTAAATTATTGATCCTGCTCATGGGCCACCGATTGGAAATACATTCTTTATGTTTTTATAGAAGTTGCTGACATTTATTTCTCCTTGGCAGGGAGTCCCTTATGTTATATATTGGAAAAATACATTCTCACGTTTTGCAGCTTGCCATTTTCGTCAAGCACTGTTATCGGTGATACAAAGGTACGATCTTCTACTTCTGCTCATTATAGATTAAGCATGACCAGTTTTTCCTACCTTCTTTGAATACTGGTTGTAGTGCATTAATTGTCTTGAGAGGTTGCCTCTAGTGCTGTTAATTTTGGAACTTGTTGATAATGCAAATTCGTTTGCTCCATTTTTAGATGACGTCACATATTTTAAGCCTCACTGAAATATTATCTACAAACTGAAAGAAATTTTATGCGGAGACAGTACTAAAGTTTTGCACTTTTGGTCTATTGCAGTTCATGTAGCCATACATGGGATGCATTCCAGCTTGCCCATGCTTCTTTTAGACTGTACTGTGTACGAAACAACAATGTTGTCTCTTCTAATAGTCAGAAACAAAGTGTTAAGCCAGGACCGCGTCTGCTTGGGGAGGCTCCCAAGATTGATGTTTCTCAACCAGAGGTAGATATGCAAGGGGAAGAAAGCTCTCCTGAAAATCTTCCAGCGATAAAGATATATGATGATGATGTGACTGTGAGGTTTCTTGTTTGTGGATCACCTTGCATATTGGTAGGTTTGAGTTTTAGTTGTTCCTTTGTCAATATAATAATCATATAATACTGTTTATCATGGTTTATATTGGTTATGAATTGAATGCCCTGCAGGATGCATTCCTATTGGGATCTTTGGAGGATGGACTTAATGCTCTCTTAAGCATAGAAGTAAGTTCATACGTTTTTTCTTGAATTTACATCTTAAGTTCCCCTATCTTGGCTTACATGTTGTTTGTACTATCTTTTGAACATCTCATCTAAGAGATTATCTTAGTTATGGCTGCATCTCAATTTGGTTAGAGTAGCCCTGGATGAGTTTTTAATGCCTTATGACAGCACAAGATCCTCCATCCTTCCCTCCCTTTTACCTAAAAAGATACATATCTCCATCTTCTCTTCCTAAAGTTTCAAATGATAATCCAATTAGATTTAGGTTCAACATACAGCGTTTCTGAACAGCACAGTGAGAATTATGATTTTCGGGGTGACAAGTCAGGTATGGATGTATTGGAAATGCATATTAGAAAACAAAAATTTGGAAATTTACATTAGGTTGTTGGCATTCTCATTTGCAAAATTCTGTTTACCATGGAAAGATCAGCATGCTGAAATAAAAATATTAACACCAATTAGCAAGGGTGCGCACATCATCATCACCTTGATTATCAAAATGGCAAAAGAAAAATTTATGAATGAGATCAATATTGTTCTGCACATGCCCTCAAGTTTTTCTGCATAAAGGATGCACGTGCAGTGGCTTTAATAGGGCCTAATGACATGATAATCCATGCGTATATTCAATTTGTTTGATGTTCATACTCACATGGGAGAAGAGCATAATATATTGCCATGATGATAAATATATGTCTGTGTGTGTGTGTTTTTGTGAGCATCATCTGCACTAATAATTTGAATCTGTTTTATCCACTTATTAACTAGATTCAAATGTGGCATTTATTTTAGATACGCGGGAGCAAACTCCATAACCGAGCAAGGTATTGATAAGTTTTTTCTTTTGGGGGGTGGGGGATTTCTGGTTTTTTTCAAATTTTGAGGTTGAGAATTTTGACTTTGATCTTTTGTCTTATGGAGTTCCCGTTCCCCACACTACTGCTACCTCCAAGTTTCCTTTTTTCATTATTATCAACTTACTAATGATATTTATTCTTATAGTGCGCCACCACCACCTCTTCAGGCGGGGACATTTTCTCGTGGTGTAGTGACCATGCGTTGTGATTTTTCAACCTGTAGTTCTGCTCACATATCACTTTTAGTGTCTGGCAGCGCACAGACTTGTTTTAATGATCAGGCAAGTAATTTTGAGTGAGTTTATTGCCAGTGTTGTTACTTTGAGTTCATACCTTGAAACTATTGTTTTCTTGTTCCTTGTTGTTGCCTCAGCTCTTGGAAAATCATATAAAGAATGAGATAATCGAGAAGAGTCAGCTAGTCCATGCACAGTCAAGTTCTGAGGAAAGCAAATTGCCTTCATCTGAGCCTCGTAGATCAGCCTCAATTGCCTGTGGAGCAAGTGTGTTTGAAGTCTGCATGAAGGTTCCCACATGGGCTTCGCAGGTCTGATTTTCTCTTAACCATTTTATTCTTTCTCTGAAACTTTTCTATTTCTCTATGCATGTGCTTGTATGTTTCAATTATGCCTGTTGCTGTGTAATTATGGGTATTTGTGTAAACTCTTTTAATGGTTCTTTTTTTTTTTTACCATAAATTTAAGTAAAGGCATGAATAAATATTGGACGAAAAAACTTTTACTGAATTATGTTTTGAGAAATATTTATTAAGCCTTTCCATGAGGTAATCCTGTTTGAGTTAGCTTTGATTTTCTTTCTTTCTTTTTCTAATCATGATCTGTTTCTCGGAATGGCTTAACAGGTTTTGAGGCAACTTGCACCGGATGTATCCTACCGCAGCTTAGTTATGCTGGGGATTGCTAGCATTCAAGGGCTGTCGGTTGCTTCTTTTGAAAAAGATGATGCCGAACGCCTGCTTTTCTTTTGTATGAGGCAGGACAAAGATCCCCTCCAGGATAGTTCTGTAATTGCCATATCTCCCAGTTGGTTGGTCCCTCCAGCACCTAGTCGTAAAAGATCAGAGCCATGTAAAGACACTAAACCTCTGAACTGTACTGGCATGGAAGGTGAAAATGGTATTGCTAGACCGAAATCAAATGTTGCTGCTATGAGGCCAATTCCTCACACTCATCGTCATAAGATTATTCCCTTTTCTGGATTTTCTGAGGCTGAGAGATATGATGGTGACCAAGGGAAGGTAAACTTGCCTGTAGTTCCTGTGAAGCAGCCTGCTCCTGTTACACATCGGAAAGCATTGTCAAGTTCTTATCAGGCCCAGCAGATTATTTCTTTAAATCCATTACCTCTTAAGAAACATGGTTGTGGTAGAGCCCCAATACAGGTTTGCTCAGAGGTTAGTCATCTACTCATCTTCTCAGAGTTTGGGTTTTAGAATTTGCCAATATGGTGTCTGCATGTGGAGTTTATTTACATAGTACAGAGCGGGCTTATGATCTGTTTTTCAGAAATGCAGGTGCCTATATGGATATTCTTATCTAACTTTACATTTTTTTATCCACCATAGCTGATAGGGGCCTATGATTCCCTGGATTGGAAATGGCATAGTGTTATCCTCTGATGTTAGAATAAAACCCCATGCATGCTACAGGAATTAAGAAAAATACGTTAAATAAAGCCTATATTGCTTGTCATGCTGCAGAAGATGAGGGAAATTATACATTTATTTTTGCATTATAGTCAACCTTCTCCATTATGTAATGATATTTGTATGTGCTAATCATTTATGCTTAATGGTTTATGTTTATGAGAGAGAAAAAAGTTTTAAAAAAATTGTAGTTTTCTTCTCTGTTATACCTCTCTGTTGATCTGCTTTTCTTCTTTATCACTAACAAAGATAGGCGTTTGGGAGAATCTTATGACCCAACCAGAGAAGTATCTGTTGAAGCTTGCTTAATTAAGCGTCTCTGTCAAGTTTGTTCATCTATTTTTTTTTTCACCTGTTGGTTTCTTTTCTGGCAGGAAGAATTTTTGAGAGATGTAATGCAGTTTTTGATTCTTCGAGGACATACTCGTCTTGTTCCTCAAGGTGGGTTAGCTGAGTTTCCTGATGCCATTCTGAATGCTAAGCGACTTGACCTATTTAACTTGTACAGAGAGGTAAGGTATTCTTTGTGCTAAATATGATTGAAAATCTGGCAAAAAGTTTGTACTGAAAGATTGGACCTTACAGGTGGTATCAAGAGGGGGCTTTCATGTTGGAAATGGCATCAATTGGAAGGGACAAGTGTTCTCAAAGATGCGCAATCACACAATGACAAATAGAATGACTGTATGTTTTCAAGTTGTTAGCCTTATAGTTTTCCTTTGTAATAATACTTTTGTTTATGTGAAATGCATAACTTTAAAGATAGTTTACAATTTTTTGTAGAGGTTCACTAAAAATGTTAAAATCCTATGTGTTGTTTCAACTTCTCTTTCTTTTTGATCCTTAAGTTCGTCAAATGACATTCTAGTGTTTTCCAGTTTTATATTTTTTTTGCTGATGTTGATGCTGTTCCTTTATTCTTCATAAACATAGTCCTGCTTATATTTCTTGACTGCACTGTCTGAAATTGACTTTGGCTGAAAGTTCTTCTGGCAACCATTTATCACAAACATTTGTATTTTACGAATGTTTTTCACTTTATTATATTGTTTCATTCTATTGAGTTTTAGCTTGTTATTATGGAAAGTTTCTAATGTCTGGAAAATTGATTCTTTTTCCAATAATTACCTAGGGAGTGGGCAACACACTGAAAAGACACTATGAGACTTACCTTTTAGAGTATGAATTGGCTCATGATGATGTAGATGGTGAATGCTGCTTGTTGTGTCACAGGTCTCTCTCTCTCTCTCTCTCTCTCTCTCTTTCTCTTTCATGCACTCGTGTGCGCACACGTACACATTGAATTTGCACATGTATAGAACTGTTTGCAGTACTGACATTGGAGTTTTTGTGTGGCAACAGTAGCGCAGCAGGTGACTGGGTAAACTGTGGAATTTGTGGCGAGTGGGCTCACTTTGGCTGTGATAGGCGGCAGGGGCTTGGAGCCTTTAAGGTATATCTTCCAGAGTTTTACTTCCCGAGCGATGAATGTGAATATGCTAAAGAGATTTGTAAATAGAAGCAGCATCAGTAACAGAGCTATATTTAATATTTTGTATCTTTTTGGATGATATTTATCTGCTGAATGGCAGGATTATGCAAAAACAGATGGGCTCGAGTACGTTTGTCCGCACTGCAGCATCTCAAATTTCAAGAAGAAACCTCAGAAAACTGTGAATGGTTATTAACAAGCTTTGACTCACATTTTAGATTCCTACACCCTCCCTTCCCCCCCTTTTCTTTTCCCAACCTAGAAATATGTCTCTTTTAGTTTAATTTTCTTTTTCTTCCTCAACATAATGCGTAAGATAAGGCACGATATTAGGAATGTAATTATTGTATTGTATCCCCATTGTTGTTCTCATATATAGATCATGCCATTAACGAGGCCCCCAATTTTTCCCCAATATTTTGTATTCTGCAGAACAGATATCAAGAGGAGTAACTGTAGAATATTTTCCTATTTTACTCAATTAATTTAATGAGGTAGTTTTGTCCTAGAATGAAATGGGTGAACGTATTCCCTTTCGATTCAGTTCTCTTCTACCAATCACCTGTCCAACAATTATTTCTGCAACATTCTTTTTCTGGGGGATATCAGAACTCTCGCTTCTTTTTTGGGGCCTTTCTTCTATTCAAGCAATGTTTGTTTATTGGCGCTTAGGTAGTTCAGGTGCAGGAACTATGGTGTTCCCAACTTGAACTTCTTATTGGGCAGGGGGATGGCTAACAAGGAGACGACACCAGGTTGGAAACACACTATCTAGGGACAATGGCAACAGATGGCGTGGTTGGGCTTGGCTAGCTCGCGGAAATTAGAGGGGAGTTTTATTAGTAAGCATGGGATTTCTGCAGCAAAGCAAAAGGTTTGTATCAACAAAGGATGAAATTTTTTTTCAATAAAACTATTTACTGAATTTAAACCTGCTGCATGTTCTTACATTCACCAATGAGATCTGCACAATATGTACATATGTACATATTTGCAAACACAACTTCCCCACAATGCTTGTCCAGCCAAGAGACAAGGGGCAAAAAGTAAAAGCAAAACATAAAGAAAAAATAACAAATGGAGAGAACAAAAAACGAACCAAGAAAGCCTTCCAACAGTTCGACATAAATAAGTCCTATATCTACTTGGTTAATCAGAATTTGACATTTAGTGTTCAAATCTGAGGTCTGGGATTCAGTTATTTGGCAGTGCACAGAGTGTTCATTTCTTCTTGTTTGAAGGACCCATTGCAACCATTGGCCACGAGGCCGCCGCTGAGCTTTCCAATCATAAAATGACCATCGGAGGACAGGTAATGAATTCCAACACCAGGCAAGCTACCACTGCTGCTGCTGCTACTGCTGCTGCAGTTGGAGTTTTGAACAAGACCATTGCTGGTGCAGGTGTTGTGAACAATATCATTGTTCACTAGACCTTTGGTGAAACCAAATTTCTTCCTCTCTTCAGAAGCAGGACCCGATGATGACGACGACGATGACGACGCCTTTCCATTGGATATGGCGTTAGCGAGTGCAATCGGCATAAGGCAGAGACCTTTACTTTGCAGATATTGCATGGCCATTGTCACATTGGATTCCATGAGCTTCACCACTTCTTGTTCAAAAACAACTTGATCAGGAGATGCTGAAAAATCAACTCCTTGACCCGCCAACGGTGAAAGTGATAAACCATTAGATCCCTAGCATAACAGAATTCAGCAAACTGTTATTTTAAATGACTATACAACTTTCAACTTTATGATACAAATGTTCAGGAATTAAAAAAAATAATGAATATTATAAAACGGTCTCTAAGTTAATATAATCTTAACACAAAAAAGTTTGACATGGTCCAGCCCCTAAAGCCTTGTTTGCTTTGCAAGTTTACGCTTACTTTACTGTATTCGTGAAAATTTCTATGTTTTAGTGCTACTAGAGCAGCAGCCACTCATAAGACCTATGAGCTATCCTAATAGGATCTAGTACCAAGATACTTTTGACCCACAACTAATACCAACAAAACCTGGCAGCATTTGGGTGGGGTATGCTCACAGCTCACTTCCTTTAAGCTCTATAATAATCATCTTTTAATAGTTAAACATATGGACGTAGAAACATCAATTTCTTGACCCCACAACAAGGGACCAACTTCGCATCAACTTAAAGAAGCAAGAATTTTGCACCTCAGCTTGACAATCAGTGATGAGAGGAACAACTGCTCCTGCTGCCCCCAGCCTGCTCATGCTTAGTACCTGCAAATAATTTTCAGAAGCACCAAGTTTACGGATGGCAATGGAAATGCTGTTAACAAATAATTTTCAGGAACAACTGCCTGTCTAACTTGGTCAAGTCAAATATATTCGTCGGGGGAAAAATAGAACTTAAAACCAAGTCAGTTTGAGCTCAACTTTATGAAGCTTGGATGTGTGATATTAGCAAAAACTTAGTCTTACCTTAACTTGGAGTTGAAGAAATTTGACATACTCTATGATTTCGTCAAGCATAGATGCCTTGTCGGTCTGCAAAGTTCCATCAAAGAATAATCATTAGTCGGTAATGTTAATGGGCAATTCAGCGTGCACTTGAGGGCAAGGATTGCATAAAGGCAAGATTTACAAGAAACTTTGATATCCTCTTTTCCACCAGAACTACAGAACAATCTTCATCTTACCTTTAAAATAAAAGCAGCCTTCATATGTTACTTGACCTCATTATGTTAATTTAGTGGCGATAAAAACTAAAGAAATTCTGCATGCAGTCTTCATATATTCTTGCCAAGACATTCTTACGTAATTTTTAACAGTAAACAAACACAAACACTCATCCAGAATGTTGACCGTAAAACAACCAGGACATGTAATATAAAAACAAAACCAATGTATTACAATTAGGCTGCAATGACCATTGCATAATATATCCGGAAGAGATTACCTTATTGGAATTAGGTACAAGCTCTTGCAGATTCTTCATCCTTTCAGCAATCTTCTCTCTTCGAAGCTGCAGTTGAGCAAATGATAGAACGAGCTCTAATCTCGAAAACATTTCAAGAATATGGACTAATTAGATGACCGGGAAATATTACAACTGACCCTTTCTGCAATGCTGTGTGGATCAGTAGCCTGACCTCGACGTGCTCTTACCCGAGGCTTTCCAATTCCATTGCAACCATTGTTTGGAGTAGGTGATGCACTCTGTATTAAAACTAGTAAGCTTGGTCTCTAGCAGTATATAAAAGGCTGAACAAGCAGTACTAGTAAAAATGATGAGAATTAGGGATTATGAATCAAGTCCAGAGAAAATTACGACTATTACGAGTACCTGCAGCAGAGATGGCAAGCCAATCATAGTCTTTGTTATCTGGTGCTCGGCAGGAAAAGAAGAGTAAAGAGAATTTTGCATATCTTGTTTTCCCTGATACGTTACGTAAGCAACAAATGAGAATTCAAAATTTAAAGTCCATTTCAAGCAATGCTGGCTTTGCTTTTCAAGCACACTTGGTAGAGCCAGAGAATCCAATTCATGGGTTCTCCACAGGCCAGTTGCATTGACTTTCATGAAGAGCAGATGTTGTTTCCTAGCACCATGCAGCTAGCAGCAGAATTAAATAATCATACAAAGTAGTCATAAGAAATTAATACCTTTGCGCTAATTGATGCGGATAAGTTCTCAGGTTGCAGAATTTTATCGATCTCAACAAACCTGTTAATATTGCCATCATTATTTACAGTTCCATTTTCTCCTTGAAGACAAGAGCTTTCCATTCTGGTTTGTCCCATCAAAGTAGGAAGGGAAGAAACACCGTCATAAGGTTGTGGATGCCATAATTTTGGAATTGGAGAAAGAGTTTCTAAGCCTGTAAGCGATCTACGAAACTCAGAAGATTCACCTTCATTGCATATTACATGCCCTCCCTCATTAAACGATAGAGATGGGGTCAGATCACCAACAACTGAAAGATCCTTTGGCGAACCAAGGCTGAGTGAGCCAGAGGAATGAACAGCTGTATTAAATTGCAATTCCACATTTGCAAATGCCAATCTTCCATTCAGCATCTCTTTTGTGGAGTTGCTACTGCAATTCTGACCATCCATTTGTGGTTCACCTTCCCCAGACAGCAAACCAAGTTCAACACCACAACCTGACTCTCCACTAGGAATTCTGTCTTGTGCAGCTAAGCACCCCATGGTGTGGTTCGAACTAATCATTCTTACAGGCGAACTAGTTTTATCATCTTGGTATACTCCTATTGAACTAGGCAGCAGTGCATTTGGCTGATCAGGTTCACAATGGACCCAAGATGATCCTTCGTTAACATTCACATCTGACCATGAGGAGGAAGAGAAATACTGATCAAGATAGTCATCCATTGTCTATGTGCAGATGACTGTTCAAAAGCTCAGAACTTCAACTGCAAACTCCTCAGAATTTCACTTCCTCTTTGTTGCTGTGTATTAGGATGCAGAAACTGCGGAGCTCTTTATATACTCAAGAACTTCAATAGTTGGCCTGGAGAAGATTTTAATGAGATAACCAATAAATAATGAAGCTCTTTGCAAAGAGTAAAGCCTTAGCATTGAATAGTGTTAAGGATTCATTTGGAAAATGTACAATATATGGCGCATGGCATAGGAAAAAATGATGAAGAGAAATGTACAAAATGAATTACAACCAAAGGAACACAAAGTATAATCATGATAATTGATTAATAGGCATTAAGCTATCCACAATATTCCTATAAGAAGTTTTCGTAGTCATATAACATTCAGAAAAAACAAATCAACCAGTTGGGCTAGAGTTAGCAAAACGTACCTTCTTTTAAAAGAAAGTTTGAGACGCTAAGTTTGAGTTTATGGAGAATGTATAGATGTTACTACATAGTATCATTTACTTTATGGGATTACGAGTATAACCCAAGAAATACACTAAAGTTAAGCACTCCATCAATTTGTTACAGTTCATTACTTTTTTTTTTTTGTTTTTACAGCAAATTTGTTCTTTTCCAACAAAACAAAAAAAAAAAGAAAGACAGCCAGTGCATTAGCTTTAAGCAAACAAAGCCTGGCGAACCTCAAAGTCAGCCATCTACCCCATCTTACATAGCTCAAGCTATCATCAGTTACCTAGCCAAAAACAAACACTCAATTTCACACAAAAACTTCATACACAGTCATGAAACCTCTTCATATGATCATCTAAACTATATTCAACCACTTTCAGACACCCAACTCCAACATGCAAACTGGGTTCTCAGCAAAACCCTGGTTACAACAATAAATACTCATAATTCACAACCCAACAACACACAAAAGGAACACTATGAGTGTATATTTGAACAAAAAAAATCACCAAAAAAAAAAAATCAAAGAATAAGAGACTTACGAAGAAAGTGAGTGTCAGCAGTAGTAAGCAGAAGCTATTATTTTCATTTTTTCCTTCCTTTCTCTGCAGCATCCACAAAGGAGAGTGTAGCAGCTGTACTACAAGGGAGAAAGAAAAGAAGTTTAGCTTTTGACGTAGAAACCGCTCCTTTTCTTTTCTTTTATTATTTTCTCCACATTTTCGATCTCGTATCTTTATTATTTGTTTTCCTTTTATTTTGTCGTGTACGGTTGTGATTCGTCCACGTCGCCATTTATTCTGTTCGTCCCTTCCGTTACTTTCTCGCTCTCCTTCATTGCCCTTTTTCTTTTTTCCTTTAAATACGGTAAAACGTTCCATTCCCCTTTCCAATATGCCGTCACAATAGCTCATGTTGCGAGCTGCTCAATTTACGAAATTAGCCTTGAGAGAAGCCATCTCATTGCATTAATCGTGAAGAAAGCAAGGCAAAGCACATATATATTTTTTTCCAAATAGAAATTTCCATCATCCCGAAAAAGGCGGAGAGGTTAAGCTCTTTGGAATTTTAGTGGCTGGCTCTTCTAATGACGAAAATAACCTCTAAATCCCAGTAATCTATTAGCAAAATATAAGCTTAAGTTTAATTGGTTTCTTGAAAGACTCCTTTTTGTCAAATATAGCAGACAAATGGCCAGATAAGGCTAATGGAATTTGCTGTATTTGGGACTTTGATTTTGTGTGTACGAAAACAATAGTTGAAGTGGTTGATTGCTGCTTAAGTCTAAAGCTTAAGAGGCACATCATTTCATCTTAGCTATCTTTGAATCAATTATTAATCCTTTCTTTCCATGTGTTGTTAACATCATCAATAAAAAGCCGTGTTACAAGCGTTTCACGACAAAACTAGATGTACAGCCAATGGAGAATTAATCATTTTTGGGGCAAAGCAGATGCACTGTAACAAGAAGGAAAAAGGGTTTATGATTAGTGATCCACTGAATACATTGCCATAGATATTTTGGAATTTTAAAGTGTTTGTCTGTTTCAGGCTTTGAGGGCATCGGTCTGGTTCTTTTTGCACGTGGAATAAGTGGGAAGGGCATCATAATGAACAGTTTTTGGGGCATCAAGGTGATGAAATTGCCACACTAGGAGGCTAATTCAAAAAGTTGTGGACGTTAATTCTGTAAAAAATGAGATACTTCCACGAGGCTCAAGCTCCTCTGTTTACTGATTCCTTGGAACTTTAAACAAGTTCTGTAATTTACAGGAGCAATTAACTCCTCTCATCCTGACTGAATAAACAGGGCTGTCGAACATTCTACATTCTTTGCTTTTCTTCTGGCTGAATGGACATAACGAATTCTGTTCTCTCTCGTGACTTATCTGTCAAGTTTTGATGTGAAATACTAAGTCCCTAAAAAAGGAATAATATTGCAGCGATAAGGATCGGCTGTGCATTGATCATGAGTCACTATTGTATAGATCTATTTTTGGTTTTCTGTTGTCGCCAACTTCACAGAGGAGAAGCTCCAAGATGGAGGTGTTAGGCATCGAATTCCATGTAGCAATGCAACACTAATGACAGGATGCTAGGTAGGCTTTCCTCCAGCATGATAACCTGGTTACAAGGTTAAGCTAATTATGCAATGCCTTCTTTCTTTGGCTCCTAGGATAAACTCTGCCAGAACTCACCAGAAGTTTACCATCTTAATCCCATCATATCAAAATGGAATACTAGATTCTACATTCTTTGTTCTTTGCAAACTTGAAAAAGTTACCCCTATTTTAGGCGAGTATAGACTCCCATCATCCTGACTGAATAAACATAGCTGAAAAACATACTATATTCTTTGTATTTCTTCATGACTAAATGGACAGTGACATATTCCATTCTCTCAAAAGACTGACTGTCAAGTTTTGATGAGATAGCAAAGTCCCTAAAAAAGCAATATACTTTAATTATATGGATTGACAATGCATTTAGTAGTAGTCACCTCATAGAGGAGAAGCTCCAAAATCAGCTTAGGGATTAAAATCCTGGCAACTCTGAAATGCATATGACAGGATGCTATGTTGGAGATCATCAGGCATAGTAGTCAAGCTTACAAGATTAAGCAAATTAAAGAATCCCTTTTTTTTTTTGCTCCAGTCCTAGGTTAGACACTGTCAGAACTTAAAAGTGGTTTACACTCTTAATCCCTTTATAGCAATTTGGATACTAGATTCTTGATCTAACAATGACCACAAAAAATTAAACCATTTTCTGAATGTGAGTGACCAAATTTGAATTAGTAATTCAGTATACCTAATATGTCCATTCCATGATTTTCATCCAATATCATGGTGTCCACTCTTTTTGAATGTTCAAAAATAAAAAAAATAAGAAAAAGAGACATCTTTCCTTATAATTAAGAAATGAAAATCGTTGTTGTATATGTCAGTCTTGCAAAATTAATAACCAAGAGAATTACTATATAGAAGGAAGCACATAAATGCATCTGAGAAATTTTAACGTTTACATTTATGGCAATAATGGTGACCATCCATTTGGGCTGATCCACAGTCGTAGCAGAAAGCAGTTCCACACCTGTAGCAGATACATCGAGAGAATTTAGTTAGCATGTTTATGCTTGTTGAGAGCTCAACAGCAAAATGAAAAGGGTTTTCAGCAGCACAACAAGTACTAAACAGACCGAAGTGCAGGGGATGACTGACACCTAAAAGGTGCTAAATCAGCTGAATGTATTACTTGATAAATTGAATTATTTCGAAAATAAAAATTCAATGCAATGTAAAACAAAACAATAATTTGTAGTTGTCTCTCCAAGGAATTCGACTAAACACCAAAAAACTGATGAGATCTATGATTCACTTCAAAGACAGATTGAAAATGATAACACAATATGATAGACAATATTATCATTAGAAGTGTCACAGCCTCACAGGTTTCGTAAGAATCACTTAATTACCATGAAGATCAGAAGAAGAAAAGAAGCATGATATCAGAACACTTGCTGATGAATATAGGAAAGATGAAAGACAGAATCAAAAGATTTTGCATGCAATTTTCACTTTTTCCATGACTTAAAGCTTTCAATACAATACCAAAACTTTATGCTTAATCTTTCAATGTCATAACGAGTTACTAATTTTGATCATATATTGGCCTGACAATTTCCTGATAACTAAGAACATTGCTATGATGCTAAACACATTGATTTTGACTAATAGTTACAGTCATTCAAATTGCCAGGAGATTTTCTATTGAAAGGCAAACAAGTTTAGAGTTGTACTTATGTAGACAGAAGTACCATAAGAATTAGCTAGGGGGATAGTTTTCCTTTTGGCTCTGCTCCAGTGATTTGAACATGTGAGGGTTAAGAAGAATGTTTATTAATTTGCTTAGATAAAGGCAGTTCTCAATTAAAAAGCTAGATACATTGAGCACTTGGAGTAAGAAATTTTTCATTCAAGCTCAAGGTGGTAGCAGGATAAGTGGATTACAACAAATCCGATAGTAGAACAAGAATGTCATGCACTTTCAAAAAAAAAAAGAACAAGAATGTCATGCACCTTGTTAATGCTTTAGACTGAAGTACTCTGCTTTCTGAAATTCAGAGGAAAAATATTCTCTACGCCAAATTGCCTTTATCAGTGGTTATAGTCCTCTTATATGTCAATTACTCAGCTTGCAATGAAATTCTTAATTCTTGTACAAGTCAACAAATCGATGAAGGATGTTGAGCAATCATCCATAGTGGGTTCCAAGGGCGCCGAGGAACAGATTCTTTTGTTGAAAAATGGCAAAGCAATGCAGAATTACAAACCAGTTGTTTTTAAAAAATGTAGTAATCTCAAACTCAAAGATACAGCAAACAGTTAATGCCATCAAAAGTCCCCATTCAAACAGTAGCAATCAACACAGAACTAAGATAATTACATATGCCTATACGCAAGTGAACCAAATATAAGCTGCAAAACTGATAGATTAATCGATTTGAGAAACAAAACTAAAGGGGAAACTGAAAAACGAAACTAACCTGCATCTCATATACCTACAGCCCTCAGTTCTCTCAACAACGAATCCACATCTTGGGCACCTAGCCCACTTCTTGTCCTTAGCCAGCTTCATCAACAAAATATCTTCCCTCTGTCTTTCATCTGTATGCAACCTCTGAAATTCCCCACATTCAACTCCAGCATGCCAAGGTACTTTACACTGTGCGCAAAACAGTCTCCGACAATTAGGACATATCGATTCTCTTACAGCCTGTCCTCCATCATCAATCAAAAGCATGGAACAATCTTTAAAAGGACAATAAAACCTTTCAGACCCTAAAATCACTGCCTCGCATAAAGCATCTCCCCACCTATCAAAAACTTCTCTTGGAAGTATATTGCGACAGTACTCAGGTTCTAATAAACCCTCACAGTTTGCCACGGGGCAAGTTATGGCTGTAATCTTGTTTTGTACTTTAGAAGCTACATATTTGATCATGCAATCCTTACAGTAAGCGTGGGAGCAACCTTTGATGTTAAACGACTCGTTTGCTTGCCTTGGTTCAACGCAGATTTCACAGATAAAAGGTGGGCCTTCGACGGCTTTGGAATTTGATGACTCTCCAGGCTCAGTTATGGAACAATCGCTGAAGGGTTTTTTTCTCTTTCCACGCTTCTTTCTGGGAGGAGTCTTTAGGGGCTCGAAGTTAAGCACGAACAAATCATCATCGTAAATGTCGAGATCTATGTAGTTATCGTCCGAGGTTGTCATCGAAGCCTTGATGGCAAGTTGGATGTCTCTTTGTTCACAGTATTGTTCTACTGAAATAGCGTTTTTCTTAGTGGTGCCTTTGTCTGGAATGGCTGTAATAGAAAACAAATCGCTCTCAAGGTCAACAATCTCAACCTGCTGAGGAAAATCTGTCCTCTCCATTTTCCTCTTCTTTTTCGATACTTCTTCATCAATCGCGTTTATGGTTATCATGGGGAAAGTACAAGCTTGTTGAATTCGAACCTGTCTTTTTTCAGGGTTTCTTTTTGGGGAGGGAGGTGGGATTTCCATGGCTGTGCCTCTTGGGGTTACACTTCACACTCCGATAGTTTCGTATTCAGTTCAAACTCTGTAATTCTAATCGAACAATAATGATTGGAAATCCTTTGATCACCGAGTCAGCTATCTTGTTTTATGACAGTCCTAACTTAGCCTTGTGTATGCCTTGGTCTTTGTAGTTTTCAGTACCTTGTTTGGATATCAGGTACTATTAGGCTAATTTAATTGATTAATATCAAAGTGTCTTTGAATATATTCCTTTAAACTCCAAACAATAAAAGTAGGCACAAAACAATTCATGATTATAATCATCCTTACACCGTTAATTGTTTGCAAAATTAATCATATTTGTCTATTATTCTTATTATTATTGAAACTATATACATATTTTTAATCATTTTTATAGTAAATATGTTAGAATAAACTTTAAGAATATGGGTTAAAGTGTTATTTTGAGAATTTTAATTAATAAATTGATCTCTTCACATTCCATAAAAATATATAATTAAATAAGGCATTCGTTAAATATAAAATTAATAATAGCTTGAAATACTTTAATAATTTTTTTTTGTAAGAAGGCAATGGAAAAGGTAAATGAAGGGATATTTTGCATATAGTAATCATAGTACAAGCTAAGCACCTGAACATTTGATTTATTAGTTAGTGTATTATCTTTTTGTTTAAAAAGTAAGATTTGAATCTCTCTTTCTTCAATTATAAAAAAAATTATAATAAATTTTGAAAGAGTTTAGGATATCATTATCGAAATAAATTCTTATTAAGGTAGATAAATGAAAAAAAACAGATAAATGAAATTAAATATAAAATAAACAATACTTGTAAATATTTATTATAATAAATTCTTTTAAGTTAAAAAAATTAGTAAATGAAGATATATTTATCACACACTAATGAAAATAACTATCTTATTAAGATAGTTAACAAGATCTCGTGAAAGACTAAAACATATGTAAGACTTTGTTTCTAATATATTGTTATCTATAGTAACACATGAGAATTCTCTCCATGGCATTTTTTTTTTATTCTTAGTGATAATAATCAATCGTTTTTTACTCATAAAAATGAAATAAATAAATTATACTCCTAAGTTCTTTTAGGTTTAAAAAAGGGATAAATAAAGATATATTTTTCACTTAGTAACCAAAATAACTACTTTATAGTTAATAAGATCCTCTAAAGACTAAAATATCTTTAAGATTTTGTTACAAACCTATAGTTTGTTATCTATAGTAACAGCAAGAGGAGGATATCTGTCCATGACATTTTTTTTAGTATTCTTAATGATAATCAATGGTTTTTGCTCATAAAATAAGAAATGAAATTAAATATATAATAAATAATATTCCTAAAAAACTTGTAATAAGTTATTTTAGATTTTGAAAAAAATACTAAAATATCTGTAAGATTTTGTTTCCTATAATAACAATAGGATCAATTTCTATTTCTGTTCATAATTCCTTAGAAACATCTATTTCTGTTTTGCCATGCAGATACATCTGTCTTCTTCAGTTAAGAAACTCCAAATACTTTAGAAGCATTCTGTTCATTGGTGCTTCTGCAACTACTTGCTCTTTCCCATAAGGTATGCCACTAGGACTTCAAGTTGTTCTGATTTTAATTCATCTCCAAAGACATGTCAAGTTCAATTTTCTAGAAAAAAAAAATGACATAGGAATTAAGTTTAAGCTGATATATAAGTCCTAACCAAGTTAACATTTCCTTACATGTTTATATTCTATTCAAACTCAATGAAGAGCAAGATGTTGAGAGTCAGAAATTTTAATGCTTGAACTGGGCTGCTATCATTAGTTTAAAGGTAAACAATGAGAGATCAACCAGTGCTAAATTCAGAATTTCTGAACCTAAAGAAGTGTCGGCTTCTGTTTCTCTCAACTGACATGGGTGTAATGCTACTTTCTCAACATCGAGTACAATTATTACAACTCTTCACATCAAATAAACCCAACAAGCAGTTATTTGAGGAACTTCTGATGGGAACTAACGAAGGTATTTGAAGCAAAGATGGCGGCTTGCACGTACTCCACACTTGTAACAGAACAAGAAAGATATTTGAGTGGACTGCAGTGATCACAAAGTAATTCGATATGTCGAAATCAAAGAAAAATAATGCCTTGTGATTTGACTAAGCATCCATGGAACTAAAAGCAGAGAGATCAACAATATACACTAGCCAAATTAAGGAACCTCAATCATGGGAAGAGTAAAAGATTCATGGCAGAATGGTTTTCCAGCTTGAACCCAGAACTGAGAAGGGATTTACTGATGCGACTCTCATATTACAACGTATACTAATTACAAAGCAATACCTGTTCTAATTCACAAGTCAATTGTAATCAGTCATGAATATATATAGAAAGACAAGTGAATAAAACCCAGCATTATTAACAGATTAAAGGTATGAATTATGAAAGTTGTACGATGAAACATAAATTTCACAGATAATATATAACCAACCCATTCTAATGATTACTTGGAAGAATCTTAAGATGAACTAATTAAATTACTGACCTGCATCCCACATAACAGCAACCAGCTGATTTTTCCACATGGTAATTGCACGTAGGGCATTTCCTCCACTTCTTCCTCTTAGCCAGATCAACTAACATTGCACCTTCGCCAAGCTTTTCCAGTTTCTGAAACCTTGCGCAATTTCTTCCTGAATGCCAAGCAACCTTGCACTGCACGCAAAATTCTCTCGTGCAAACGGGACAAGGGAAATTCTTAATAGCCTTTCCCCCATCATTAATCA
This sequence comes from Theobroma cacao, assembly GCF_000208745.1. Classification (NCBI taxonomy): domain Eukaryota; kingdom Viridiplantae; phylum Streptophyta; class Magnoliopsida; order Malvales; family Malvaceae; genus Theobroma; species Theobroma cacao. The sequence goes on from NC_030858.1 coordinate 3,578,254, forward strand.
ACAGTGCTGAGCAATCTTTATAGGGACAGTAGAATTTTTCAGAGCCAAGGACCGCAGATTGACAGCGGGCTTTTCCCCATCTGTTAAACAAATCTCTTGGGAGGATATCACGGCAGAAGTCAAGGATCCAAAAGCCCTCGACAACTTGTTACTGAACAAGGAATGAAGGTTACGTTATCTTCAAGTTTCGATTCGATGTACTTGATAGTGCATTCAATGCAGTAAAAGTGGGCACAGCCTTTGAGGTTGAAACAGTCATCCAGGGGTTTTGGCTTGGCTCAACACAGATTTTGCAGAACAAAGTTGGGGTGTCATCGTCATTTGCAGAATTCAAGGAGTGTTGTTCTATCTCAAGATCGTCTGAGGGCGTGAAGTAATTCTCGTCTTCATCTAAAATGGATGCGGTTTCAACTTTTTTGCATAAGACATTCAGAAGCTTACACATCTTGGTGCCCATCTTTCTTGATTCATTACAAGAAATGTGAAGAGCTGCCAACATTGATTTAGATTGATTCTTTGTTGCATGTGATGCTTGAACTTTCGAAAGAGACTCATGGAGACTGGCTTTCCTTAGCTCAATCAATACACCAAATGGGGACAGAAGAGAAGACAAGCCTGTTATTACATAGTATATGCAAAGAAATATATATGTATTATGAAAGATTCCAATATAATTCAAAGACGATCAAGGTTTGTAGAATAAATTATGAAAGACATTGAACTTATGAATTATCATGTTATTATGGTAGCAATAAATAAATAATATATATATATATATATTTGTCAACTTTTTCAACAAAAAAAAATATCCTTTATATCAATAGCAGTGGTGATACAAATATATTGCAATTACTGGCTTCATCGCAGGGGATGCAGGACAGAGGCTACTTCCTTGACAAAATTCGTGAAGACCCATCCAAGCCTAAAAAATTAGCACATGAGGTGAAGTCGTATATTTTATGTCCCTCCCTCGGATATATTAATTTGGACCTTGTTATCATGACTGACACAGTCATTTGGTAGAATGACAGTTTGATTTTAGCCACTATTTTATTTTAAAAGAGACCTCCTCCTTGCTTTTCCACTAGTCGGCTGATATAAAGAAAGAGCAAGTACCATCATCTTACGAGCGAGAATGACTGCATTGGCTACGGAAAATAAAGATAGGCAGCTAAACTTTGCTCCCTTTCTCACCAAACATATTATTGAATCAAGCACACAAGCCCAAAGTACCCAAAGCCATCACATTTGTCCAAACAGAATATACACAAGTAAGAATATGAATATTTACATCGTAATTGACCGGTTTGTTTGACAAATGTAGATGCACATTTGATCCAATGCGAAATTAGGCTTGTGAAATGGAAAAGGGAGAGAATAAAAGCTTTTTGTCCATGAAACAATATTCCTTCATCCATATCCACATAACTATGAAAGGCAACTTCATGCTGTACAATCACTGATCTTCCAGGGCAGGAACTGCACCAAGTAGTCAAGTTGTTGCTTGTTTCACAAGCTGCAGCAAGTTACTATACCCAAATGGTGTTAAACTAATAATGTAGGCTAGAGTAGAGGTCATCCAGAGCAACATACAAGGGCTCAGCAGCCTTTGGTCTGTCCACTGTCCCAAGCAGTATGTCAGCAGTGGTGAGATAAGGATCACCATAGAACCGTAGGTTGGTATCCATTCTTGTTGCAACAATGTTCCCTTCCAATGACACACCAACAAATGCCCCTGCAAAATTTGCAACAGGACGGATTAACAAATTGACAAACTACTCAAAAGAAGAGTACAAACACATTGCACCATGGAATACCTTTGCTACAACTGTAAGTGTAACACATGCCAGAGCCTCGATCCCCTGCCCGAAGATCAGCTTCCAGCACTCTCCCTACAGGTCCTGCAGCAGCACTGCATCCAGCACCAAGAGAAAAATGCATTCGACTACAAAATGTCTTCACAGCTTTCGAATCATGAAGCACAATTATCAAATCCATGACCTCACCCCCAATCTGGAAAACACATAAAAATAACATTTAGCTAATAGATTGTACATATAATTACTTTGGAACTGGGAAGGAAGTTGATCCTTAGCTGCCTAGACGTGCATAATCTGCTAGTTTGGGCATATATTTATCTCAATCGAAAGTTCACCTGAGCACCCCATCCTAAACCAACAGAGAATATAGCTGATGGGGCAGACCATGTTCCATCTGACCTTCGTGCAGTAACAAGACCAGTCCCAAGTTTGTATGCAACAAGAACTCCAGCTTTAACAACAGTTAAAATAGCTAAGCCTTTGGCTCCTTTCAGAACTGCCAATGGTATAGATCTCTCTGGATTCAACCTAGCAACCTGGCCATTTCAACAACTGTTATTAGATGCTTCTCACAGTGTCTGAATATAGCCATTATGTAGCTCCAATATACAAGAAATTAGCTCAACTCGATATTTAAGCTGAAGCACTGGATAAAGAAATGGCATGTATCATGGTTGATGATTTCATGAAGCAAAACCATTCGCATGAAAATTTGATCTAGTTGGGAGTTATGACCTAGACACGAACTGTCTTATAAGAATTACAGCATGGGAATTGGGAAGAAAATCACAAGGTTGATAATAGTTTTAGACAAACAAAATTACCGTCTTGTATGAATAATGAAAATCAGGATCATACCTGGCAATAGCTTCTCAAGGTATTGGATGCTTTGTAGATCTCATGTTCCATGGACAAACCAACAGGCAAATTCAACCAACCTCGAGTGCACGTCCAATCCATGACATCATGTTTTGCTACTTGCACAGCGTTGCTAATGGTATTAATAAGAACACCCTGCAATGGGTCAAGCCTATCATAGCAAGAATCACACACCCTCTGGGGATTTCTTTCTCTAAATTTAACAGGAAGCAAGCACCTTCCCTTAGAACATGTTCTGCAGAAAATCCTTCCACAAAACCGGCAATGATGTCTGCCACATGTAATTGCAGTAAAGGGAGCATCACACTGCATGCAAACCGTGGTAGAACTATCAGGAAGCCACTCTGGAGGCTCAGCTTCCAACACCTCTTTATATGCATTATAATTTATCCCACTTGGCTCCAGAAGTGGTGGTGCACTCGGTATATAAACCGAGGAGTGCAGATAGGTATCTCCATTCTTTCCAGACCCCAAAAATGAGACATTAGAACTTTGGTAATGCTGATTCAAAGAAACACTCGTGGGGCCTTTATTACGCCCAGTTACAATTGCAAATAACCCACTCAACACATTCTTCAAGTTCACATCTGGATGCAAGCCATTCCGCATTGATTTATAGACATCATCACCAGAATCATAACCTCCATCAATAACATCCTCAGATTCAGCTGGAAACTGATAAAAGTGATCTCTTTTCATTGACTTCGAGCCTAATGGGACAATACTTTTGTCTTCTGGCACAGGCCAAACAGAATCATTATAATCATCATCAAATTGATACGCGTTATTATTCTCCTTTTCTAGTTTTGAAAGCGTGGAATACGAGACCCTACCCTCAACGCTGGCCATGCAACCACACCACCAAGAAGCTAATTCCTAAATTCAACAAGCAATTTCACCGCAATTCAAAAATAGATACCCCTCTTAGCCGCTAATTGAATCCCCTAAATAACAAATAATTGCAAATGAAGTCACGAATTCATCAACATAAAACAGAGCAAAGAATAAATTTCTAATAGCATAATGTTTTGCTTTTCCTATGCCATAATTAAAACGGGATTGTTTCACGCAATCAAAAGAAAACAACTTTGCTTCCATCTAGGGATTCAAGACGTTACTTTTTCATCTTAATTTATTGTTCGAAGGCTGAAAATGAAAATAAAAATAAATATTGGGATAAAATTCATACCTATGCATATGGAAATTAACGTATCGAATTGGAAGACTTAATTTCGAAGCTTTAATCTTTAATCTTTAATCTTAACAACATAAACAAGAAGAAGAACAAGCAGGACCGACAGGGGTTTTTTCGTGAGTTTTTTTCTCTGGTGGAAGTCGTAGGAGGATAGAAAGAGGACAATTCCCAATGCACGAAACCTGAACGAATAAAATAAAAATAAAAAAATAAAAGGGAAATATGACAAAATAAAACTCTATGGGCTGGGAATTGGAATGGGCCACGTTTAGATCCTAAACTCTCCTGGCCCATAAAAGATTACGGTTTTCCTAAATTTGAAGTGATAGTTTGGGTCTGAAACGCCCAATTGATTGTTTCTTGGATCAGTGAGTGGGCTGCTTAGGCTGGGGTTGGACTGGACAAACCGTTTCCCTTTCATAACCGTGGAGTCAAAAAGAAAGTAACAAATGAAAAACCATAAAGGTACAATTTTCTCTGCACAACTGGGTCTGAAACTCACGTACCCAAAAGAAAAGGAACTTTGATTCTCGCGGAAATCGAGGATTCAAGAACTAATGTAGTTGGTAACAGGTATATGCAAGTTTAAGGTTCTCTTGAGTTTAAAGTTCGTGTGTTGGGTTTTTGCTTCTCTTGGAAAACGTTGATCAAATGGAGGCTGACAGGTATCATTCATCTTTAGTTTCCTGTAATTGTTGTAACTTAAAAAAAACAAAGTTTTTTTTTTATATTTTGTAAATATTTGTGTCAGGTTGAATTCTCCAAGCACGTCTGTAATTACTTTTGAAGTATTGGGTCATCAACTGCAGTTCTCCCAGGTAATTTGTCATTATTTCTCTTGGGAGGTTGCTTATTCTGTCAATTAATTATCTTATTTGAGATGGTATGCTTTTTAGTACAATTTATCTTTAAAAGGATGGAATGATTCTCCGCTCGAATCTGATATCCAACTAGGATGAACTCTAGTTCATCCATAGTTTCACTCTTTTGCTAACTAATCTGTTTGATGCAATAAGTTCTTTCTAGGCATGGTTATGAGTGAATTTCTGTTCTTTCTTTCTTTCTTGTTTTTCCACTTTCAAAGAATGTACCTTCGTGCTACTTACAAAGCGAGAAAGTCTAGTCAAGTTTGTGGACAACAAGCTAGAGGAAAAAAGTTTCCCTGCATTTACTGGTGTGGCCGAGGAAGAAAATTATAGTTGCATATTTAGATTATTGTTTGACTTCATGTTTTTCAGTCTTCCATCTTTATGCTTGTTTGTTCTGTGATTCTGTTACCGAGAATCACTGCATGGTGCAGTTTTTTTTTTTTTTCCAAGGCTTTGCTTGCCGTTGTAGCTATATTTATTTGCTCCTAAATTTTTCCTCATTGTGGCAGGATCCTAATTCCAAACATTTAGGAACAACAGTTTGGGACTCATCAATGGTGTTTACCAAATTTCTGGTATTGATTTTAATCCTTTTTATTGCTCTTTAATTGCATTGCTGCAACTAAAGTTGTTGATTTTTAGGCCTTTGTTTGAGTTGAGTTTATGTTGTCAACCTTACATGGGTTGCAGAACACTGTTAATCTACTTCTTCTTCTTAACACTTTTAACCTTGTAACCCATTTTTACGGGGCCTCTTTTTATAATTTTGATCAACTTTGTGTAGGACTTGAAATGAGTATACTGTCATCTAAACCCCATGGCATATTTAGTGTTTAAGTGGGGGCAAGCCTTTCCTTTTCATTTATTTTTATTAAACTTGCAGGTCTCAGGCTTATGTTTTATTTTTCTGCCAATTTTTCTGTTTCCAACTTCATGAATCTGAATTCTTACATGTTTCAGGAAAAGAATTGCAGAAAGGGAAGATTTTCCCCATCAAAACTTAAAGGAAGGCGTGTTATTGAACTAGGGGCTGGTTGTGGAGTAGCTGGGTTTGGTCAGTTTCTAATTCTGTACATTTAGTACATTTGGTCAGTTTGTGGAGAAGGTCTTTTATGACCCTGCATTATTTGGTAGGACATTGCTTACTCTGACTCAAGTGCACTTTCCAGGAATGGCATTGCTGGGATGTGATGTAGTTTCCACGGACCAAATCGAGGTTGTGTCATTGTTGAGGAGAAACATAGAACGCAATACTTCAAGGATCATGCAGATGAATTCTAATTCAGGTGTGCTTTCTTGCAGATGTTTTTATTTAGTTTATAGGATTTGGGCAACTTAGATTTATTTGTATAATTTAGTTCATTTATATTTCCTTTTGCCCACCAAAGTGACATAACTAATCTTGACCAAATGATATGGCTTTTAGTAGTAGAAGAGTTATTCAACAATCAGACAGAGGATTGTTCCTTTCTGCTACCAAAAGCAATGCTACTGGGGAAATTGAATGCTAGAATGGTACTTTTATCTCATGGGATTATTATGTTTATTTAGATTCATTTGGATCGATCCGGGTCGCAGAGTTGGACTGGGGAAATGAAGATCATATAAAAGCTGTTGCTCTGCCATTTGACTACATCATTGGTACAGATGTTGTAAGTTTTCCAGAAGTATACATTTTTGCTGAAAAAATGTCTCAGGTGTTGTAGTATTGGTCCAGTTGAAAGTGATAAATTACTGATATTAGTGTGGTGATTCTATCCTTATGTAGTAAGGTGCAGAACCTTTTATTGCCACTCTAGTCATTCATTTGTTACTTGCTGAAACTGTTGATTGCTTTGACACGTCTGTAATAAAAAGCCAATATGTGTCTTAGCCTTAGGACTGCAAATACCCCAACTCGTCAGAGCTAGTAAGCCATTGATTTGATGTCATTCATGCAGTACTGCTCTTCTTGTTATAGGAACATACATTGTATCTAGGACAGTTGCATATATGATACTGATGCTTATTTACCCGTTCAGGTTTATGCAGAGCATCTTTTGGGACCCCTATTGAAAACGATACTTGCATTATCAGGCCCCAAAACCACAATTATGGTATTATACTGTTTCCAATTTTCCATTGGAATTTTTTTCTATTGTTAATAGGAAAATTTGTTATTAATACACATTTTTTCGTTTTTAAATGCTTCTTTTTAGTTGGGTCATGAGATCCGTTGTACTAGTGTCCATGAGCAAATGCTTCAGACCTGGAAAAAGTTCTTTGAAGTGAAGATTGTTCCAAGAGCCAAGGTACACATTTTTACACTCGAGTTCTATTATATGTTGTGCTTTATTTATTATTAATTCGGAAATTGGTCTGAGTATAGCTGAGATAATCACTCTTGGTTAATAACTATTGAATTGTTGATGACCAACTCAATGGAGGTCATCCTTCATTTTGAATGAAAATAGATGTCAAACTCTTCCTTTCTTGATTTTATCTGCAGGTTTGAGCCTCAGATAAGATATTCATCTAATTTTGATTTTAATGAAATTCTGTCACTCGCTGTAGTTGTTTAACCTCTACTTCATCCCATGCAGATGGACAGTAAGTACCAACATCCAAGTATTCAACTTTTCATTATGGGACTAAAGACCCCAGCTGTTACTGCAGAGAAGCTAGACAATGCTGTTAGTGCAGAGAATTTGGACAAGAAGACTCAAGGGATTGACCAGCAAGTTAATGAGGTTAAAACAAGAAAAACAGATAGAAAAGAGGAAGAGAACTGTGGAAATGGTACTGGGGTAGATGATTTGGATGGTGAAGTTATAAAGGAAGATTGTCTCCAAGTGACAAGGCTCCCTGATGGAAAGCTTAGTGACTGGGAAGCAAGAAGATACGGCTCAATGGCTGCTCGGCTTCTACGAGACATCAAGATAACTTAAATTTTCAGGTCTTCTAATTTGTTAAAAAGTTTCTTTACTTTTATATTTGTACGTATGGGTTGATGCGCAATTGTACATCCTCATTTGTTAAAAAGTTTCTCTACGTTTATATTTCCACGTATGGGTTGATGCGCAATCGGACATCCTCATTTGTTACATTAAGGAAAAATGACATGGCATATACATATATTTAGTTACTTAATTCCTTTTCATGTAAAATCAAGTAGGTACCAAAATCCTATTATATTTGGTTTATATTAAGCTCAGCAAATAATGCTTGAAGAGGAAGATAATAGCTTGCTAAATTCTGCATGTGTTACTACTTACGATGTAACATGAAATAAACCCATCATGTTGGAACCATCTAAATGACAATGGTCTGTTGTACTTGAATATATACAGTGGAAGTGTTACAATCCTAGACACCCCTGATCATACTTTTCTTTTAGCATCTGTGAATAAAGTTATTCTATCATATGAAACCTCCTGTTATGTTGTTAATTTAGATTATTCTTGTTTTGCCTGCAGATCCACAGATGACTCCCTACACCTGTTTTCGTGTACTTGCGCATCATTTGTTGTGGAGATGGAAGGTTATCTGTAGGAAGTAGAACTCTGCGGTCTCAGGCGGGTAACTCGGCCAATGGACTGGTCTATAGGCATATATGAGGAAAATGAAAATTTTTCTGTTTGAATATTTAAGTTCTATAAGTGTCCTATTAGACGCAATATAATTGCCTCTGAAATTTGATTTAATAACGCATTATATTACCCTTTCTAGAAGGACACAGTTTCAGATCAAATCCTGTTGAAATTGCATCGAGGAAAATGTGTTCTATGGATGAGTTGGACCAATTCAGGCTTTATTAGTCTTATTCATTAGTAGACATGGGGTCAGGAATTGATTTCTTTCCAAGATAGTGCCTGTATGGCAATAAAAAAATTGGATAAATAGTTTTTCCTCAAACAGAATAGAACCCTGCAACTGACATTATTTAGTGCATAATAACCTTTTGTTTAACTTCTTTTTATTTCCAAACAAGAAAGAGAAAAAGAGTAAAATGTAGTTAATACGACTGTCTTCCATTAATGCATTAATGCTTTTATTTACATTAGAAGGAAAAAATAATGACAATAATAATATTAATAAAACAAAAAGTAGTACAGTGGCTGTCTTCCATTTGGGTGGCGTTATACAACTAGAAGACCAGATCCACCACTCTTAGACCAAAAGGGAAAGAAATTTTTCCCACTCAACTGCGGACGAGCAGTTGCCTTTTTACAGAATATCAGTACGTCAAAAGCACTAATGGTACAAAAGCAATCATAGCACAGTTCTAAAACAACACCTATTTCCAAACTTAATCAGGCATTTCATCACTTTGAATTGATGTTGCATGAGTTTACATTCGTCGCAGAAGTCACACATCCGCCCAACGAACTATTGGTCAAAGGAACCGAAACTTTTAACCTGAGATCCGAAGCTTCTTTCCAGGTTGCACATCATCATTATGATGTCCACCTTCACCACCTGAATCTTTCTCCATCTTCTTTCTGGCCAGTATTTTATTAATCTTATGCAGCTCATTGTTGAGCTTCTGGTCCTTGTTCTGCTTTCTTGTCTTCCTTCCATCTTGCATCTTCACACCAAACTGGAAAGCAGCCTTTGGCATTGCTTCCTTCTGCTCATTGTATGTTGCCCATTCCTCTTCTGTTTCAAAGTCCCACCTATGAAGACGACCCTTTGCCTGTCCAAATTATTTCAACATTATAATCACCATCAATACTATTAATTCAGACCAAAACTAAATGAAGAATAACTTTCAATTTAGGGGTAAGAAAAAAGCTTACTCGTCCTCCCATATCCATTTTCGACAAGTCATCTTCATCGTCACTGTCAACAATCTCACGGTTGTACTCCTGATAGCCAGGATAACATTCAGAGTAACTCTCAGATATGAAATTCGGATCCTTCTCACGAGCATCCTTCTCCCTCAATTGTTGAAGCCTTTGATCATCCCGCTTGAACACAGATCCCAACCCTCGATCCTTCTCTTCTTGAGTCATGAACCGTGGATCCTGTGGAATGTTCAATCCTGCTTGTACATCATAACCTTGCATGTTGGCCTGAAGGTATTGCTCAGGGTAAGCCATTTGCTCAGTATATTGGTAGTCCTGCCACTCACCCTGGTATCCACCAGCCAAAGCCTGTGTTTGCAAGGCATCATATCCACTCTGAAACCAAACAGTCAAAACAGAATACAGAATAATTCAGCAAAAGGACATAAGAACTTAATTTTAACAAAAATTCAGTAGCTAAACATGAATGGCAAGCTTAATTTTAACCATTTGATCTCCAAACATATTCTATAACACTTCAATTTCTACCTTTTGCACATCTGTTTCCCCTGCATCCAGCAAAGGATGAATGATATCTAAAAAAAACTTACCAGTTCTTGCCATTCTTGAGGAGCAGCAGAGGGTTGCACTGGACCATAAGCAGGTTCAGCAAAATATGAAACTCGTTCCTTATGTCGAGGCGACTCTTCCATATCCTCTGAGAGAGGGCTTGGGTTCATGTCCTTCCTGGGACTATCATAGTCAATACCATCCCCCACAAATATGTCATCCTCTTCTGCTCTAGCAACAGTTGGGCCCTGCTTCTCTCTCGAATCAAGATAATTTTTCCTAGGAGGGGGTGGAGGCGGTGGCAAAATTTCCTTTTCAGTTCTACCATTAGACATTCCACCATTAGGCTTTGATGGCTTGTCCTCTTCATCATATTCATTTCCCAAAGCCAAAACCTTCCCTAAAATGAGAAAAATGAAAATATTAGTTATAGGAATAAAAAGATATATATTAAACGCAAATAACAGAAAAGTAACATATGATCACAAATAAAAACAACATGCAACAATACGGTTGTTGATCCAACACCTAATCCTATCTTAGAAAGTTAGCCTCCAACTTTTAATAGACAAATAAATATAGCAAACACCTTTGGCATCTCTTTCCTTCTTTTTCTTCTTCAGAACCTTCCCAGATGATCCAAGGCGAAGATATGACAGAATTTTAGCAATTCGATCTAGCACAGAACCGTCAACACTGACAGTAACCATTTCCTGCACAAGAGATATAAAATCAAAATCAGAGACACCATCTAGCATAAAATGGAAATTCCCAATAAGGATATACAGACATCTGGCACTGGACAGTCAGCTTTACTCCTATGCAAGGTGGTTGGAATGTCATTCGAATATCCACCCTCCTGAAACAAATAAGGGGAAAAATTAGGTCAGGAAATTGGAATTATAGAATTAAAATTATGAACACTCAACAAAGCTATTCATGAAAAGTTGGCACAATTATAGTCTCAAATCCTCGTCAAGTAACTTCAAATGAAGTATCTAAAATAGATTTTTTTCTCTCTTCAAAGTTGAACAATCATTTGAGTTGTAAGCAGCAAGTGAACCCAGCTTAAGATCCAAAACATTAAGTGAAACAGTTATACAATAAGGAAAATGTTACAGGCAGTCATGCCTTTCAGGATACGCCGTTCCCAGCACATGATAGCGTGCAAGTATGCTTGTTAACATGGACCAATCACACCAGTGAATGCTCAAGGTTCATCTGTGGCAAAAGTACCCAGAGCACCCCTCTTAAAATAATTAGAACACAATAGAAAACTGCACTAGGCTTACCATGTTAAAAATAAATGCCATTCGACCAGGAAGAAACATTTCATTTGTCTTCATTACAGTCTGAGGCTTCACTATCCATTGATACACTGACTGAGAAAAGGAGAAAGGTATCCATATTGAGTAGTTCTCCAAAGCAATAAACAAACAAATTTCTCTAAAAAAAATTGGAAACATTATTCCACAACACAACATCTGAAGAAGTTGTTGCACCTTAGCAGTGGCTGTGCGAAATGATATTTGTTGGTCTTCCTTTGATTTTCTGTCAGAAAAACAATGGTTTGTTAATAAAGTAATTACAAGATTATTAGTTACACAATTAACAGACAACTTAGGCCATTAATTCATACAAAAGTATAATGCTAGGACATGAACTAACAGAACTGAACACTGTACTTCATATTAATAAGACTTCTTAGGGATAAAAAAGTCGATGCTCTTCTAATAAAATGACAGTATATTTAGCTCATACACTAAATAAGCAGATGCTAAACATAAGGCTGATCTGTAAGCTTTGTACTAGCTCATAGAAAACTCATACATTGGTTTCCTTTGACATGCAATCGGATTAAATTTAATTACCTTGACTTTCCGTCACCATCTTCTCCAGCATCTGGCTTCTTATCAATCTCGCTCCTCACTTTATTAAGCAAAGCATAATCCAACCCTTTGACCAAATGCGTGTGTTCCACATCACCTGAACAATACAGACGCAGACATCAATTAAAACAGCTAGCAGTTAAACAACAGCACCAATTTCCCCCAGCAAAGCCAAAAACTATACATTACGGGAATCATATCAATTAAATTATCAAATTTCTCAAGTTATAACAGCTGGAAGCCACGCACCTCCAAGGTACTTGCTCTTCTCGATGGATATCTTATGAGCATCAGCTGACCTAAAAATAGTCATACAAAAATAATTACTAGGAGGAAAGCAACTAAAAAATATGTAAAATGCAATACAAAAGCTGCATCAACTTATGGATGAAAATAAAAAAAAGCAGAATCTCACCGAAGATCGACGGTTCCAGGAGGAGCAACAGCATGAAAAGAACCTAATTCAGTTGGTTCATAATCTGGATTTTGATCCTCTCTTCGCTCCTTAGCTCTGTCTCTGTACTTTGGCTGCTCTGGCTCTTCCGCTTTCTCCTCTCTGCACAAATTACCAATTCAATTCTATCCCACCAAAATTCATGGAAAAAACCACCTCTAAAATTCACTTTTTCTGATGCTTAAAATGTAAGTGAAGCATTGGCTAAGAAAGCGAGGAATACTTACTTACGACGAGCAATTTTCTCCTTGTAGTATTTCTTGGAGGAAGACATTGATTAAAAGTTTTCAGTTTGTTACAAATAATCAGGATTCGAAGCCAGTGAATCGACGATTATTGGAGTTTAGGGCTTCTAATTTTTAATATTTTCTCTAGTTAGGGTTTTAGAGGATTGGGAATGAAGACGTCAGCCTCTAAGGAGCGAATACGGATTTGGAGTGAGCTGGGAGGAAGGAAGGAGTGTTAAATTACACAAATACCCTCATAATTGAATATTGGGCCAATGGGCTTTGGGTCGGTTAGTTGAAGAGCGGAGCCGCCAGTGCGCCACTTGTTTTCTTCGTCCAAACGCAGCGTTTTGCTTTCTTTATTTTATCCAAATCTGATGTTTGAGTCCAAATTCTACAATGTCCCTTAGTTGAGAGATGCCGTCTCTTATAACTCGTCACCCTTTATTTTATTTTAACTTAAGTTTTTCAGATGTGATCATGATTAAACTACAGCTTAATATGTGTCTTAATGATGGATACTTAAATTACATTTTACTTGTGAGCACTAGTGGTAATTTTCTAAATTAATCGAATATTTTAGAAATACCATAGCTAACACACTTTTATTATTTATTGTACATTAATTATACATCGAATTTATGGACTTGACGGCGAAAAGAAAGAGAGGGGGAAAAGGACTTAGAATTATCTTTCTAATATTCTATATTTGATTACCTAAGGGTAAGGACCGACTCCATGATGATGATTGCAAGGTAACATATGTCTAATTGAACTGGAAGCTGTTGCATCTTTCAGAAAGAGACACGGCAAGACATTGAAGGTACCGCCTGCCAAAGTTAATGCTATCAAAGTTAAGTTATATAAAGTTATAATCTTTGACATAATCCGTATAGATTCCCAATGGCAAAGCTAATCTCCTACATAAATTTCTTCAAAGTCTCTGTAATTCTATTATTGTCGACTACCTCCAGGTGTTTTGGTACCCCGCTAGAGAAGGGTAGTGCGCTGTTCATTTTTGGAGACTCTACCGTCGATCCTGGCAACAACAATTACATCAACACCATCCCTGAAAACAGAGCACATTACAAGCCGTATGGGCAGAATGGCTTCTTTGCAGAACCAACAGGGCGATTCTCAGATGGTCGTGTGATAGTGGATTATGTTGGTATGAGATCACGGTTATAACAGGATTTTTTGGTTTGTAATTTTGTTTTGACTGCTCCATGAACTTGCTTCCTTTTGCATTTGCAGCCGAGTATGCAAAGTTGCCTCTGATTCCTCCATTTCTACAACCTTCTGCTGATTTTACCAGTGGTGCTAACTTTGCCTCAGGTGGGGGTGGGGTTCTTCCTGAGACCAATCAGGGCTTGGTAAGGAACTCAGGATTCTATTTCTGTAACGGGTCAGGGAAAAAAACACAGATTTTTCTATTGTTTCTTTGAACATGTTATTCTGCTCTTTATCAGGTGATTGATCTTCCTACACAACTAAAGAATTTTGAGGAGGTGCAAAAATCATTAGTAGAAAAGTTAGGAGAAGCACAGACGAAAGAGCTTATATCAGAAGCAGTTTATTTCATCAGTATTGGAAGCAATGATTATATGGGTGGTTATCTAGGTAATCCAAAAATGCAAGAATTTTATCCTCCTGAAGCGTATGTTGGAATGGTCATCGGGAACTTGACCCAAACACTTCAAGTAAGCGCCCTCCACACCCCAATTAAGCTTTTTAACTTCGATACTTCGCTCTGACTCTAGCCAGTATCTTAGCTACTTTTTTTAACACCATTCGTATTTTTTTTTTTTTAAATCAGGTGCTGTACGAGAAAGGAGCAAGAAAATTTGGCTTTCTAAGCTTGTCTCCACTAGGCTGCTTACCAGCCCTTAGAGCATTGAACTTCAAAGACAACGAAGGCAAATGTCTTGAAGCAGCTAGCGCCCTTGCACGAGCACATAACGATGCTTTAAACGCTGTCCTCACGAACCTTGAACATATATTACCAGGCCTCAAATACTGCAATTCTAATTTCTATGAATGGCTAGACGACAGAATGAATAATCCCTCAAAGTATGGTGAGTCTGCTTAATCCGAGTGCAATGACGTGTTTTTTCTAATGTAGCTAGCATTCACTACTCCCATGTGTCCCGTTCCTCATCACTCTGTAATCATAAATCATTCTCCTTTCATCGTACAGGTTTCAAGGATGGAGTAAATGCTTGCTGTGGAACCGGACCATACGGGGGTGTTTTCACCTGCGGAGGCACAAAGAATGTCAAAGACTACCAGTTGTGCGACAATGCAGATGATCATGTCTGGTGGGACTCTTTCCATCCCACTGAGAGAATCCACGAGCAATTCGCAAAGGCGCTATGGAGCGGACATCCTTCCTCTGTTGGGCCATACAACCTCGAAGATCTCTTCTTCAACAAGGAAAAGCTTACAATTGCTGATATAGTTGATTCCCCAGAAACAGACCCGTTTCAGTAATTTCCCGGGCATGGCCCTGCACGATGGTTTCCTAACTTTCCTCAGGATGCAAGGTCAATGGTTTTCCAATGAGTCTGGTTTGCAATTTGGACCCGATTGTTTTGGCAGGCAAAAGCTTGGGTCGTGGCTAAGCAGGAAGCCCACATCATGAATAAAGAAAGATTAGTCATCTAAGCAATGCCCTTGCAATCATGATGCGTCCTCCTGAATAATGTACGCCATTCGACACAATGGTCGGTTAATAACGCAAATGCTTTGCTTTACTAGTCCTAATTTGCAACCCAAAGTAGAAGCTAGTTAAACTCTTTAAATCGCACTCCACCTGAAACTCGTGCAAAGCAAATTTTATGAATCAGAATTTCCAAAGTTGAGTAAAAGCTATCGACCCCGTAACTGGATATGTGAAACAAATTAAGTGCTCGGAGAATTCCATGTAGCAGTGGCATCATCTTCATACATGTCAAATCGTCAATTCATTGACTAGTAACCCCCCATAATTTTGCACGTGCTGAACGAGGGGAAAATTTAAAAACCTTCAAAATGAACAATCAAACTAAAATTATTTAATCAGCTCAATAATTGAGCACATGGCGGTATATACCCCAGCTTCAAGCATCCTTTATAAAGATAGACAAGATACTCAATACAGCCAACAGCGACAGGCCACATTGCTTTGAGCCACCAACTCCGTTCCAACCGCCCTGGAAAACAAAGTCGTATTTCATACACTTGGTGCCTATGAAAAGCCTATCTAGCAAGACAAAAGCTTCTAACAAATATAAATCGAAAGCCAGCATTGTTTAAGTGACATATACACCTAATTCTTGTACGATCCCTCCTATAGTTTTACTATTACAATTGGTCTAGGTTGAATTTCCATGCCAATCTAGAATCGTAGGTTCATTAAGTATTTTACGGCAAATCTAACAAAGTAAGTTGATTCCACAATTTGCAGAAATAATTGATACTCCTGTTCCATTGGAAACATCATTTAATGGGATTGAAAAGATCAAAAATAGAAATGCACTGAAAAGAGAAATGTCACCCTCAGTTAGATTATACTACATAATTTTTCTTTTTGTGTCTTTTTTTTTTTTTAACCATCAGAGTTAAAGTTACATTTTCAATCTCGTGTGTTAGCCAACATGTGGCTCTGAATCTTGTGATTTTTTTTTCCTCAATGTGAATGACAATGAAATATGGGTAGCTTGCAATTTGCAACTTTCGAAAGTTATATTAAATTGACAGTTAGAACAGAGCTGCAGTCGTGGAAGCAACTGTGTGAAACAACAGCTAGGAATTGGCTTTGATTGCACAGACTTTACATTACAAGTTCACAACTATCATTTATTTATTTACATTAATACTAGTTTTACAAAAAAAAAAAAGTGAAAATTTTTGCATGCATATTTGGCAAAATTTGGTACAAGCGGGTGATGGTACACACCACACAGCCAAGAAAGTCAAATTGAAAGAACCGCTTTTTGAGTCCAATTGAGTTGAGCCGGGTCACATGCTTTTGGTGGTTACACCTCGCATAAAGCTAATAAAATCTGCTCATTCAGCCACGTCACCCATCTTTTTATTGTCACCAAATTACCAACTCCAATTCAACTGCAGACCAATCCTCCAAGCCCAAAGGAAAGCAGGCAAGCTAGCTTTGCCAAAACCATACTTAAACCATCTTTCAACCATTTTTATTAACCCTAATAATTACCACTTTAACTGTGCTTATTTTGCAAGTAGTTAAATATATGATAAATTAAAATGTTTAATGTATCATTTAATTCTCTCAAAGATTTTGTGATCTTTAAGCATTGGCAATGCTTATTTACAAAAAAAAGAGGTGAAAATAATTGACTCATCATTTTTAACACATGTTGTGTTCCCATTGTGAAGCAATAGAACTATTCCAAGATATAAATAAGGCTGTTAACCGACTAATTGAGTCGGTCTCATAAATTAATCAACCTAGGTCAGCGGAGAAAAATCAAATCAAATCCCCATATAATTGCCCAACAGATGTTAATTAAAAAAAAGAAATAATATTCATATACCATAAGGTAAATATAATATGTGGATGTAGCGATCACCGAAGTTTGTGGTTTTCATTTGTTCTTCTTTGGATCTGAAGAAGAAGAGAGAGAACTCCCTTTTTTCCGTTTTTCTTTTTCTTTTTTTTTCTTATTATATCTTAAAACACGACATCATCATCATCAAAAAAACATTTCAACAACAACAAAAACAAAAAAACAGCTGCAATAAAGCTAAGCAACAATAACATCATCAATAATATTAGCATAGCAGCTATCTTTCCGTCTCAAAATTTTTTTTCTCGAACCTGCGAAAATCTATTTTATTTTTATTTTTATTTTACGCTCGATCTTCTCTTCTCGCTGCGCAAAATAAAAGCACGATTTACTTGCTTTTATTTTTGTAAAATAAATATAATTTTTTTATTTATTTGATCTTTATAATTCCGGTTGTAATTGAAGAAGATCACGAATTCTCACGCGTTTGGGAAAGTTTGGGAAAATTTCGGGTTTCGCATTTGTTTTTGTTTGGTCGTGAATGGAAAGATAGTCGGAACTGGAATAAGGAGAGGTAAAAAGTATATAGCTGAGTTTCCATTTCATTTCGAAGATGCTGTATTTGAAGCAGCCAAACTCCATTTTATGCAAAGGAGGAGCGATTGTGATTTGGCAAGAATAAGGTAATTCCGGAATAAGTTTTGTATATTTTCTCTCAAACGGAAACAAGAAATTAAAGAAAAAAATCCGTCCTTAGTGCATGCTCTTTTGATAAATTCCCTGAGCCTGGGGCTCGGGGAGATCTGAAGCCAGAAATTGAAGACGAAAAAAATAAAAAGCTTATCATGGAATCATCCGCAGCAGAAAATTGTAATGATGTTAACAATAATGAGAGCTCCTCCCAATCTCAAACTTCTACGTGTATGCAGAAATTCAGACTCTACGAAACTCGATCGGTACTTCTTCTTTTACTTCTATTTTCATTTTATTATTCTTTCTGTTCACTTTGATCTCATTAGTTTTTGTTGTTAATAACTTAATTTAGATGTAATTTTACTTAAAATAGCATTGCTTTAATTTTGAACTATTAAATTCAGTGGCTAAATTTTATTGACTGGTAGCATTGTGATATTGTGTACAGAACTTTTATATGATTGGAAGGGATAAGAGTAGAACTTATTGGAGAGTGTTAAAGATTGACCGGCTTGATCCTACTGAGCTCAACATTCGCGAAGATTCTACCTCATATACGGAGGGTGAATGTTTTGAATTGTTGAGGCGAATACATGAAGGAAATAAATCCACTGGTGGATTGAAATTCGTTACGGTCTGTTATGGAATTGTCGGTACGGATGATGAAAATTTTGTAATGACTTTTTTAGGGGACTATTAATGTATGTAAATGCTTAGCTAATTATATAATTTTCTTGTGTTTTAGGATTTATTAAATTTTTGGGGCCTTACTATATGCTGCTTATTACAAAACGAAGACAGATTGGTGCAATTTGTGGTCACAATGTCTATGCGGTTTCAAAGTGTGAGATGATTCCCCTCCCAAATTCAACTGTTAACTCAAGCCTTGCTGACTCTAAGAATGAGAACAGGTCTTCTTCTATTCTGTATGCTAATATACTTTGTCTACTGCTAGGAAGTCATGAATGTTATGCAGAAAGATGTTCTGTTCTGTTCTGTGATTAGTAGAAAGCTACTGGCATGTGATTTTGTCTCTCTATGCTGGTTGTTGAGCCCTTTGGAATGTCTTTCTTAGCTTCCTTTGTTTTCATTTCTTAAAGCTAAGCATTTTTTCTGCTATGCATTTCATGAGTTTATAATGTGATATTAATTGTTTCATTTTTTATTTAGATACAAGAAGCTCCTATGCACTGTGGATCTTACACAGAACTTCTTCTTTAGCTATTCATACCATGTAATGTGTAGTCTTCAAGAAAACTTGTATAATAGTGAACCAGACCAGGTTGCTTATGAAACCATGTTTGTTTGGAATGAGTTCCTGACCCGAGGGATCCGCAATCACCTTCAGAATACTCTATGGACGGTTGCATTGGTGTATGGCTTCTTTCAGCAGGTTAAGGATGGTTGCTCATTTGAAGTTATCATTACCTTTTTTATATTTTTTACCAGTTCTGTTGTGGTCAATAGATGGATGGTTACTATTTCTTTGCAAGCTTCATAGTTTGACATCGGGCTATATGAATGTAGGCCACACTTTCTGTATCTGGACGGGATTTCAAACTTACGCTCATTGCGAGACGATCCCGTCACTATGCAGGTACCAGGTAAGAATGCTGTCCCCCATTAGCAGGGAAAAAGCTTAGTTTATTGTTATTGTTGTTGTTGTACCTTGTGAGATGAAATCAAACTTGGTTACCCTTACTACTATTCTTATTGTCTGTAATATGGTTATGGAAGGTTAAGGTTTAAACTTCTTGTTTTAATCTGCATCTGATTTTGCATTTAGGTATCTGAAACGAGGAGTAGATGAAAAAGGCAGAGTAGCCAATGATGTTGAGACAGAGCAGATTGTCTTTGAGGATGTCCCTGATGGGCTTCCCACACAAATAACTTCCATTGTCCAGAACCGAGGCTCAATCCCACTCTTTTGGTCACAAGAAACCTCACGATTGAATATTAAACCAGATATCATACGTAAGTGCTTGTAATCTATTAGAGCACTGCAAGTGTTGCTACGGGCATTTTTCTTTTGTTCAAAAAAATAAAAGCACTGATCCTTTGTCTCTTTATTCAGTGTCAAAGAAGGACCAAAATTATGAAGCAACCAGACTTCATTTCGAAAATCTTGTCGAGAGATATGGCAAGCCTATAATTATTTTGAATTTGATTAAGGTAAGTTTAATAATATCACCCTGTATCCCTTTTAGGTCTTTCTACTTGCCTTCATCAGTTTCTTTAGAATCAAGCTGTTCCATCTTTTTGTTTTCTTTTATTATTTCATAAGCTGCTATATTTAATAAAGATATTGCATGCGGTAGAAAATCTTGAAATAGTACCATTTCTTCAGGAACAGAGAGGGGAGTTGGGTTGGGGAGTTTGTAGATGTAGCTTCTATGATATGACTGATTTGATAATCAGATTCTATATATGATTGCCTTTGTGTGATGAGCAGACACAAGAGAAGAAGCCTCGAGAATCCATTCTTCGTCAAGAGTTTGCAAATGCAATTGATTTTATCAATAAAGATTTGTCGAAAGAGAATCAATTGAGGTTCCTTCACTGGGATCTGCACAAACATTCTCGGGGGTATATGTCTTAAACTTGTTATTTTGTTCCCTAACTTGTGTGTTATTCCTTTCTCCCCCACTCTATCCCTTCCTCTTTGCTCTTTGGTGTTAATTTATTTTTAGTTTTATATTTTGATTCCTAACCAGCACAACTGTTTTTGTTCCTTACAGAAAAGCGACAAATGTTTTACTCTTTTTGGGCAAAATGGCTGCATATGTATTAACGCTAACAGATTTTTTTTATTGTCGGGTGACATCAGCCTTGAGACCTGAGGAGTGCATGGCATGGCCTTATTCTGAGTAAGTTTGTCATATTTCAACAACTACATGTTTCATATATGAAATGTTTGTAAATATGGTTGTAATTAGCTTTTTATTTGCAATTTTTTGGTGTGGAAAAGTACTTTAACCTACCAAGACATCTTTTTAGATAGGGAATGTAGTCCAGATACCAAACACAATCTCTCTTTCTTCTCACTTACATTTTTTAACCCCTTCATGGGTTAGGATTTCAAATTTGCAACGTGTTAGATTCTTGCATTAGAGGAATGCTTACTTTGGAATTTTTATCTTATAGTAATGTAATTTTGGTGGGATTTTAATAAGGCCATGGTAAAAATATTGATCATTAGTATTTTGCTATTTGCTATTTGCTGTTAGTTGAAAATGATGTTTTGGTTCTGAAAATATGATGCAGGAATATCGGTGATGGTGACATGTCACCCACAAAATATTGCAACAATGTTAATGAGGATGCTAACAGATTAGAGGGGAATTATTCTGGAGATAATAATGTTGCTAATGGAAATCATTCTGTCAAGCCTCCCACAATCCAAAGAGGTGTGCTCAGGACCAACTGTATAGACTGTCTGGATCGCACAAATGTTGCGCAGTATGCATATGGATTGGCTGCTCTTGGACACCAGCTTCATGCTTTAGGGATTAAAGATACCACAGAGATAGACCTAGATGATCCTTTGGCAGATGAATTAATGGATTTGTATGAGAGAATGGGTGACACACTTGCACACCAATATGGTGGCTCAGCAGCTCATCATAAGGTAATTCCAACTTGTGATGCTACTTGCAACCATATGCAATTTCCGAAGTTGGAATAGAGTGGGCTTCTTTACATTTTGTCTTCGGTTTGTATTTTTCTTCTTCTTTTTGGTTGAAGCTGCCAATGCCAAATATATATGTTTAAGATTTATTAGCGGTGAATTTGGAAATTCGCATCATTGATATAGGCTTATCTAAGTTGGGTTTTGTTATTTCTAGAATTTAATCAAGAACCATATTGTTAACAAATTTCGATAGAAATAAGGTTGTTCCTTTTCTTAGAGATCAAAACTCCTGATATTTGAACTTGTTAATTTAATCTTTAATGCATTCTATGCTACATGCATTTTCTTTTTTTGACTTGAGATTGAGAAATTATGGTAGGCATAATCTGACTTCACTTGATTTGAAACAACCTTTGAGAATTTTATGCGATTGTGATGTCTGTACTCTGAGAAGCAATGGGCAATGAGGGCAATATAGTTAATTTCATTGTTACTCAAGACATTCATTCCGGTACCATACTTCTGTTGCCTGTCAAAGGTTAGTTCTAAATCCAATCCTTAGTCAGTTAACTTTCTCTTCTTTTATATTTATGCAGATATTCTCCGAGAGAAGGGGTCACTGGAGAGCAGCAACCCAGTCCCAGGAGTTCTTTAGAACTCTTCAACGATATTATAGCAATGCATATATGGATGCAGAGAAACAAGATGCAATTAATGTGTAAGTTTCAGTCTTGTGTTTGTATTACTTCTTGGGTGGAAATTGATGGCTGCCTCGCATAACACTGAATGGTTTTGGAGTTTCCTGTTTTACAAGTTTGAAGTATATACGAATTTGGCCTTTTTGGGTTAATACATCCAATGCTGCATTGGAATAAAAGGGTCACATTTTTCCTTTGTTTGGAATTTAGTCAGTTTGACATTTCTTTTGTAATTTTCTTCAATTCATTTATTAAATATGTGCTATTAAGATCTGAAGTGATTTTTTGATAACACCTTTGTGCAGATTCCTTGGGCATTTCCAGCCCCAGCCTGGTAAACCTGCACTTTGGGAGTTGGGTTCAGATCAGCATTATAGGGGAAGAAATGGGCTAACAATTGTGGATGAAGATGGAAGGTATCTTTCAAAAGAAAATCTTGAACTTTATTGACTGGGCATAAAATTGTAACTAGAAATATCCTCCATTCTTTGTTCTTTGGGAACCACAGCTATATCAATATGCTTCTTGTAGTTTCTAGATTTGAATGCTCAACTTTCTCATTAATTAGGAAATTTTTGTTATATGGACTTGATCTGAGTTTTGACAGTAAGCCGGTATGAGCAGCCCATTGAACTTGTGAGAATGCACAGCCAAACAGTAATGTGGTACCTCTAGTATAGATGTTTCATCATTAACTTTGTGGTCTTGGGGAATGGAGATGGATCAAGTTTGAATTTTTTTTTTTTCCTGAAGGAGTCTTTTCTTCATTAATGCCTCTGTATTGGACTTTGGTGGAATAGATTGGTTAGACTTGCTGTTGTGTTTAATTGGTTTTACATTCCTACTAATATTTCTCATTAAAGTTTTAATTTGTCAAAACAAATGGAGTTCGTGGCACTAAGAGTTAGATGGTACTCTTGTCTGCAGCATGACTCTGTGTTGCTTGGGTCTTCAATTTTGGCAGACAAAGTCTTATGATTCCTGTTCACAGTTTTACATTCTTGATCTGACATAATGAATTAATAGGTGATATGTGGATATGGTGCTGAAATATCAACATTTTATTTGCACTTATTTTTCTTCTTTATTTTGGTTTTGATTTTATGTTTAGTCATCTGAATATTTTTGCTTACTTTTTTTTATGTTGTCTCTTGGGAAGAGGATTTTGCTGCTGCTTATCTCTTCACTATCTTATCCTTAATTTGCAGGTCGCTTTTCAAAAGATCCTTTTCTGATGGAAACATTCTTCGTCAAACGGGGTCACCTATGTCAGCCACAAATGACAAGCAAGAGAAATTTACCAATTCAACTTTGCCTGACCGATCACAGGGAGGAAGTAATGGCCTTTCAGATTCATCACCTGAGATATCAACTTGTGAAAGTGATATATCATATTCAAGGTTCATTGCTTTCCATTCTCATTGTTGCATGTCCTTCCCTGCTTGCTGTGTCATCTGTTTCTAATTGATGGGACATCTATCTATTCTCCATAAAATGTTAGGAGATGAGATGGAATCTGCAGTTTCATTCGCATTGATCTTTTAATCTTTATTATCTACATGTTTGGCCAAGCTACTGTTTTGTATCAATGCTTTCATAAATTTAATTTTTGGTTAAATATTGCTGTGTGAATCAGCTGTTGGAACCATATGTTTCACGGTTTAACATAATTAATGGATCTCATGTAGCATATTACATTCATCATCATATTAAATATCTTGATGAGGCTATCTTCAAATTCTTTGTGAAGGTGTACGCCCTCAATGCCTCGAAGGCAGCTGTTTGGAGACATGCAAAGAGATCACTGTCTTGAAACTGATCACATTTTCTTCTATGAACATGGGGATGCATTCAATTGCTCTAACTTTGTTGACCTAGACTGGCTTTCATCATCCGGAAATTCGTGCGAGGATGAACCATTTGAGAGGTAATTTTTTGTTTACTGTATTTCATGGATGTTCTAAAGCTCAACCTTGAAGGCTGCATTAGCATGAGATGTTCTCGTAACAAATGCATACACTTTTAGCTATATGGTATTTTCTGTTTTTACACTTGTCTGTCAAGTGATTGTCTCATGTACTGTAGGTTAAAAGTGCTACTAACTTAAAAAATGAAGTTATTTATGTTATTATTTGGAATTGAACCTGCCCTTCCCCAATCCCATAACATAGTTGTCATTGAAGATAGGGCTCAGTTACAATCTCTTGATGTACTAAGAAAAGTATCTTGAAATAGTAGTGCAATAACCGCCAACAAGGTTGTACAAACACAGAAAGGGTGCTGCTCTTTCACAACTTGTTCTGTAAGGTTGTACATGGAAGGTAAGGATAGAAATTCTGCATTTTTGAGAGTAATGAGCCGGTTTTCTCAATTTCTTTTAATCTCTATAAGATCATGGGATAAATTGCATAAATAATAAATGAGAGTAAAAATACGATTCAGTCATTGTCGTAGTTATTTGCAGGTCATCAGTCCTTACGAGCTCTCCAGTTGCTGGACTTTCATCGGAGAATGTTGTCAATGGAATTTTGGGAGAAACAACCCCATCCTCTAGCGAATATGGATCAAGTATGAAGGTTGGTACTTGTAGTGCTGGTAGAAAGTTCTTGTGATCTTACTTTTATGGTTATATTTTAGTATAAACTATATATAGATCTTATCATTGAAAAAAAACAGACACTATATATAGATCAAATTTTTGTTATCAACTCAATCTAACTATAATAGTTTTACATCTGATGCTGCTGAGACTGTCTGTCTCATTTCGTGCTTACTGATTCTTTAATAAAACTCTAAACAAAATTTTATTCTTTCCTGAAGAGTAAGTTGGTGCTTGCACTCTATTTACCATTTTTGCAGTATATCATAATATGATGTTCAGAAATTAGAGAGCAATCAATGGTGGAAAAGACTAAGAAAAACATGTTAGATGTGATAGAAAAATATTTTACTCACGACGGATAACTCTTTGGAACCTAGAAAGTGCAGCTATGAGTTTGCCCCATGCACAAGGTAATGGCTAACCCTTGTTGTATATTTATGTAGGGAAGGCAGCAGACAGGAACTGAGCTATCCTTTGCTAATTCGCAGAATTCGAATGTCCTCGAGGAATTCTCTGATAGTTTTGTGCAGTGGGTAAACCATGGAGAGATGCTTTGCCATTAAAGTTTTGCTTGTTTTCCTCAATTTGATGGCATATATGCCCATGGCTCTATCGATTCAATCTGCTGAAACTGATGCAATCCATCAACTAGGCCAATCTAGGTAGCAAAAAATCAGGGGAGAAGCGGAAGAAGCATTTGTACTGGCACTCTTATGTAAGATATCTACAAGCAGTCGTTTTGGCCCCCATGTATGACTACGGCATTGATTCCTTGTTGAAAAAGCCTCAACCAGAAACTGATACTCGTACAAAAGAGTAAATAGTCAACAGTTTTAAAAAAAAAAATTATTCTTTTTTTTGGAGCTCATCCTTTTTTCTAATTCCTTCATCGGACGTCGTAGGCTTCAGTATTGTAAATATTTTCTTCCTCAGCTTTTCTAAGAGCTCCACTTGTAGGATTTCAGGTCATTGATTCTTTCATTTCCTTTCAAGTTTATCCAGACGTTGCAGTTTAAAAGTATTTGGAGGAATGACCAGTGTTAGGACTCGTGTTCCCTTTATTTTTCAGCCGTGTTTTATTTTTTAAGCCTTGTTTCAATAGTGGGGTTTTCTTTTGTGGTCTATTATAAGTAGCGTAAAACCTTCTAGGCAGTGGCTTAGCCTTAATTACTTAATGGTTGCCAGCTTATTTTAAGATCATCTCTTCCATTTTCTATTATCTAATGCCCCGAAGAGTAGATTTTTGGAATTGATGCTTCTACAGTATATAGTTTTTGGAAAGGTATTGATGCTCCTATATAACATGTAATGTTAGTAATAATTGTTAACTTGCCTCTTTTTCCAGCACATTCCTTCAACACATAACTGTTACTAATTTGGAACAAAAATTATCGGTACAACATATGACTACTCTAAGAAAAGAAATACTCTTCTTCCAAATTAGTTACCAATTCGAGTTGGACTCCTATTGGGATGTGATTTTCACAGTGTTCAATTGACAGCCTCTTCATCCTCAGTTATTCAATTTGTGAACAAGTTTCCATCTTTCCTAGTACTGAAACAGAGCGCCGATCCAATATAGAACAAGATAAGACTAGCTTTTCGTAATAAAGGTCCGTTCCTGGTTACTTTCTAGACTTAAATGGCCCACAAGGCTAGATAGTTCAGCCGAGTGGAGTTAAGTTTCTGGTGCCTGCCCGGGTGCCCCAGGGTCATTCTTTTGGCTTGCTGGTTCAAGGTCGTACTCTCAGGGCTAGCACCTAGCAGTCAGCACCCGTGACCTCCAAAAGTACAAGTGGAGTAACTATTTCATTCTGTTGTCATGTGAAGACTCGACTTACAATAGCCAGGCATTTTTATGATGACTTTATCAAGGATCTGCGCTTTTTGTCGTATTGTCTGTTGATAGGACCAGAATGAAAAGATTAAAAAAACATTTGTATTTATCTTTATTTTCCTACAACAAATGACAAAAAATCCACAAGACGGGGGCGTTCCGAGAATCGAACTCGGGACCTCTCGCACCCAAAGCGAGAATCATACCACTAGACCAAACGCCCGCCTTTGATTTGCACATGTGGCCACCAACTTACCACTACAAAACTCAAAGAAATCTAAATAGTTCAAACTCTCGCGATTCCCAGAGTTGCAATACTTCATTCGGATTTCAACCTGAAAGTATTACCACTGTGGCCTACAAAATGTTCTATGTTCCATTCCTAATCCTTGTTTGTAACAGTAATATCCCTGTTAAATATTTACTAGAACTGCCGACCTCAGTCTTCTGCTAAAATTTTCCATCTCATTTAATTGATGTGCAATCAAGCAATTCACAAATAATTTTTAACATTTAAAGAGAAGAGAAAAGATAGTGCTGTGATAGAGAATGGACATCGGCCACTCGAAATTCACATGGTAAGTAAATCAACTACTTTTAGTTATAAACTTGTACCTCTCGGAAGGCTTTGCTCATAGACAAGTAGAACATATTAAGAGAAATTTTCAGGAGAGGCTGGCTCACTGCATGATAAATAATAAATAACTATATTCTGATGAGTGATAAAAGAAAACTAAAGAAAAGAAAATTTTTGAGATAAAAGTTGACAAGTCTATCCTAAAATAGTTTGTTGCTTGTTCTATATCCAAGATAAAAACAAAAAGCAAGGGTGGCAGCATGCCAGCATCATTGAAACATATAAGGGAAATAACTCTGAAAATTCTTCGTCCCTAGAGGAGGTTAGCCAAGAATGGGGAAAATACGGGTGATGTGCTCCAATGGAACGCTATCAGCGGCGCTTTTCTTCAGCTCAGGATGATTAAATTCGTTCCGAGGTAAGATTATTAGTTGACCCCTGCCATGACCCTTCTCAAGAATCCAACCACTGTTGGCTGCCTGGTGTTCAAGGAATTTATCCAAGGACAAACCTTCAATGTTAATAGCCTGTCACACACCCAAACCAAAGCAAAAGTTCATATGTATAACCAATAATGAAGATAGATGGTCAAATCACAACAACATGAATTGCATATGGAACAAATGATCTCTAAATACCTCAGCAAGTACAGGTCTAGGAATCTTTTGATAAGTCAGAGAAAGGACATGAATTGCATATGTCTGGATTGCTTGCTCAAAACCTGGCATTCAATCATCTGGTAAACCACACACTTAAAAGGCACAAACGAATATGTGCATCATACACAACAGAGGAGCAATAAAAGAACAATGTCTTCGTAAATGACAATAGTTAACAGCCAGACTATCCAATTGTTACCATAACAAAAATAGAGGATCAGATGTTGTCTTCAGAGCAGCAAAAACAAGACACATGTCCTCAACTACACCCATGTATAAATTTATCAGACAAACATAAAAATCCTGCACTCAATGCCCCAGTGGAAAAGGGCCAGAAGTCTAACTAATGAATACCCACCAGTCCAAGCACTAGTTTATCTCAATTTACAATGTATACATGTTCCATGGTAAAGGAACCTCTGTACATTTCTCAGTAAAATTCACATTTTGCAGTAATTCTTAAAAACCGGTAATGTTCATCCATTCAAATGAAAAATGCAGACATTAAATACATAAAAGTCATAACATCAGAGCTTATTATTACCTGGCACAGCCTCAACTATATGACGACTTTTAGCTGCTTCATCCCAGAACTGGCGAAATCTTCCTGTCTGCAAATGACATAGGTAGAATGAAATGATCCATCCCATTACTGTTCATGAATTAGTGAAGAGAACAAATACATACCTCCAGATAATGGGAGAGAACAATCAGTGTCTTGAACTGCTCCTCCATTTGCTGATATCACATACAAAGAATTACTTAGAATAACACAATCATACTTACTGTTGGCCAAAATGTTTTTCTGCTAAATATGGAATGATGAAATAGAAAACAAAGAAGAATTTGCAGATTTTACAATTATGATCTCTTTGACGCATGAATGTGCTTACATAAATAGTTCTCATGTGCATGTATGTGCAAACATACTTAAAATGTCAACCATTTAACTTATCATAACTTACTTTCAGTAGACATAGGCAGGACTTATGCACTGCTAAAGAACATAGAAGAAATTTTCAAGTTTAACAAAGAAAATGTACCTTTATATTACTGCAATGATTAAAGACTTAAAATGACACAAGAATTTAGTAAACTCTTTTGGATAAGGACAATCAATTATTTCCCAATTTTCTTTGATTACATGTTTGTAATTCACATGTGAGTACCTCGCCTCTCGGAAGGTCTAGACTGTCATAATTTAACACAAAACTTGATGAAGCCCAAGACCCAAGGCCAGCAGCCTATGCCAATGCTCATTCAAACATGCTTAATTGCTGATGTTTAAATGTAGTTGAAACGAAAAGCTAAAAGGAAAATATACTGTGAGAATGATACCAGTCGCTCCGGAATCAAAAAGAGACAAAGGCTGAAATCTGGAGCTGGCATTGCCATAAGGGCCTGCACAAAAGTAGTCGGGTGGGAACGAGGAAACAAAGCATTAGAAACACATATCACACTAATAAATTGATCCATAATTCTAATTTGATAGAGGAAGGGCCTAAACATACCTTAACCAAAATGCGAGCAACAATTTGGGTGCTCATACGCTCAGGCTCAAACTATAGGGACAAAAAAACTTTCATATTAGAAACAATTGAAAAACTTACAAGTTTTTTTAACCTGAATTACATTATATCTTTCTCCTTCTTAAGACAGGATAAACTAGAAATAATAACCAGTATGAAACTAAAAATGCAAATAATACATTATACAGTATAAAGAGCCACATTCAACTAGAATAGAGACCTCGGTGTTCTCTCACTTCCATTCTATCTCTCACATACAGACAGACACACATACACTAACAAACAAGACAGAAGAAGAGAGAATGACCACACCTGGTATAGGCGAAGAAGGCAGAGATTAGCATCCAGACTGTATGTTTGCGATGAGACCTATTAAACATAAAAGTTGTTATCATTTTAGCAACTTCCACTATATGTGAGTGTGTTCTTTTCCCACTTCTAATTTAAAACTCGTTTCTCACTCAAGTATAAAAACGAATTTAAGGGGCTTGCCCAAATAAGTTACATTCCACCATTAAAAGATAAAGCATCATTACAGACATCCTACTAGGTTCACAGCAGGAGGATCCAAACAAAAAGTCAAAGATTTTATCAAACTTATGAAGGATTTCATAACAATTCAGTCTAACCGCAAATATAAGAAGCTGTTCGTTATTGAATGGTCCAAATGTTCTAGTCCAGATATTACTGCATGTATATTAAGATTCTTCACCAATAACGATAATAGTCACATTACAGGCCCCTTCAACATTACCCATTAATTAAATGTACAAAAATCCATAGAAAAGACTAAAGAAGCAAGCATATTTAGGTCGCCATAATGCCAGCATCCATCCAAATCAAAGCCGAATCGGACTTCATCCAACCAAATATAAGACCCAAAATCCGAGATGCTCGAAACTTTTATATCAAACGAATTAAAAAACCACTTTTTAAAAAGAAAAAACTATAAATTTATCCAAATGGGGAAAATTTATAACTGAAACAACTGATTGGTGTTAACAGAAAAAGGAACCTGCTCGTTAACATAGTTCTCGAGATCGGGGAGGATGTCGGGATTGTAAGGATTAACGGCCACAAGCTGCTCCACTGTGTAAGAAACCTGTT
Source organism: Theobroma cacao (assembly GCF_000208745.1). Classification (NCBI taxonomy): domain Eukaryota; kingdom Viridiplantae; phylum Streptophyta; class Magnoliopsida; order Malvales; family Malvaceae; genus Theobroma; species Theobroma cacao. The sequence continues at coordinate 3,608,776 of NC_030858.1, forward strand.
GCTGCTGTTGCTGTTGCTGTTTTGGAGTTTCTCTTCCCATTTTTCGGTTGGCTTCTTTGTCTAACTGTTACGTTCGCAAAAGGGATAGCTTGGCTTGTTTCTCAGGTTCAGCAACGGCAATCCAGAGAGAGGAAGAGTGCGAGCGAGCAAGCGAGAGAAAGGGTTTAATTAGGGTAAAGGTTAAGCCTTTGCAGCTTGGCACTTTCATCAACGAAATAGGTAAAAATACTCTTATACCCCCTCCATTTTTTCTTTTGCCAAGGTATACCCTTTCATTTATGTATCTTTCTAAAACCAAAATAAAAAGGAATTTAAAAAAAAAAAAAGCAGCAAAACAAAACATAAAACCCATAATCTAAAATTTTAGATATTTCATAAGAGTGTGTTGCAATGGTTGAGAGAATTCCAATTCAATAAGTAAAAAGATTTGTGGATAATTTAGGAACATACATCAACCCTAGGATGGAAAATTTTTACAAGAAAATTCTAACCATTTTCTACCACAATTTTTCGATTTCCAAGGTAAATTTACAAAGGGGAGATGTCAGCAGAGGTTCTATGTCAGCTAGTTTGACAAAATAATCCTATTTTATCAAAATATAACAAAGAATGAATAGGAGTAAACATGATTGTTGTTTACAAATGCAAGAGATTTGAAATCAAATTCCACCCCATCCATGACTTCTTATCACAAGGGTTAACAAAATTGAGCTCGAACATCTCCTTGCTGATATGTTCACCAGACTCGCAAAAGCCTACAAGTTTGGCGACGATTTCTGCACTCTCCTGCACGTGTTGCATGTTCAAAGGGTCTGTCCATAACTTGTTAACCAGCTGCAACCTCCTCTGCTTTCCTACTGGTGGAACTTCCCATTTCATGTAGAGTATCTCTCTTTCCTCTGCTGACAGTTTGGAGCTCACCCTCTTAGCTAGATACTCTCTTTCTTGCTTAAGTGCCCTGATACTGCATTCAACACCAAGAAACAACATGATCTTTCAGATGAAGAGAAATCCCACAAAAAAAAAACATAGAAAATAGAAAATCATGGATAAACCTTTATAAGAACATGACTAACCTTGATGCGACTGAACCTGCAGGTTCATCGCCTAAAAGTGCTGGGCTTGCATTGCCAAGCTCTGCAAAGTGCTGCTCCAACCATGTTAACCTTCGAAGCTCAACCTCCATATATATCTGATCAGCTGGGTCTCCTCTGAACAACAAATAAAACTGCGTACGATGTATAATTGAAACATGGCACAAGTGCCATAACATGACAATCTGCTTCCTCTGATCCTCAAACACTAGATGCCATGGCAAGGGAGATTGAAGAATACGGTCTGTCTCATCAGTTCCAGCTTCATTTGATTCTTCCAGTTCCAACACCTAAGCAAAGGTGGAATAAGGGAAGATTTTCAACCAAAAATATCAATTTCAAGACATTTGCTAGTACTCAACATAAGTACAAAAAAAAAAAAAAACTAAAGATGCCAGACAGTTTTCACCTGGCAAACCAGAAGCTGCTTTTGATATTGTAGCTTTGCCACCCGTTCTTTCAACTCAGTGACATAAGCTCTAATGCTGCGTATGTTCTCCTCAGCTGCATTCTTGAACATCCTCTGCATTTTCTTCACATCAACTGAGTTGGTTTGCCTTGTAGAGGGAGTTCCCTCTCTTGATGAGGCGTGTTTATCATCAGCCTTTGGAGGAGTAGTTTTAAATCTGCCAGGCGATCTATGGCTGCGAGAGACCATTTCATTATCCTCAGGGGCCTTGTTCTCAATCTCATATTCCATTGTCTTTCGGGAAGAAGATAATGGCGAGCATGGAGCCCGTATTATGTTTTGCATGTTTGCACTATTGTTCAACGTGAAAGGAAGAATTTTCTTCTTCTTCAATTGGGTCTTGAACTCTGGCGTCTCTTCACCATTTGAAAGATTTGAAACCAACATGTCTATAGATTTCTGAACATTCTCAAGCTTCTTCTCTAGCGATGCAATAGTGCTGCCTTGAGAGTTCAACCGAGTGATCTCTTCTTTCAAGTTGGTCCCATCCCCAATCACAATATCTTCAGGAATGGAGCTAGCTGCTTGCATGTCCTTAATTTCGGAGAGCATCTTTGCTATTGTTTCAGCAGTTTCTTGATTCCCAAATTTGTGAGAGGCAACTTCCTTATGTAGTACTTCAAGTGCCCGATTTGCTTCCTCGCCAAGCTGCCTCTGTCGCTGCTCAAGTTTTCGAATTTCATGAACAAGCATGGATGGATCTGTCGAGGTGGCTGACTGCCTTAGTGTTGAATGTCTTCCAATTGTTTTCCTAGGCCGAGCATCTGGAGCACCTGGAACTGGCTCATTGTCAACAGAAAACGAGAGACATCTGACTACTTGGCCAGAAGGACCACCTTGGTTCAATCCCTGAAAACATAATAAGATGAGAGTTAGAAAATGACAGAACTGAAAATAGATACCATAGTTAGCTAATATGTTTACCTTTTGTACCTTGCGTGCTTTTCTTTCTTGTTCTAATTGGGATTGTGCAGTGTCTCTCTGGCGCTTTAACTCTTCCATTTCCCTCACCATCTAGAAAGAAAAACATAATCCCTGTTAGAAAACAACTCCTATAAAGAAGAGTTGTTTTTCTGCTTTCTCTATGAAACATGTATACCTCCTGGATTTTCAATTCCTTTTCCATCAATAAAGATTTTAAGCATGAAGCAGAAGAAGGCTCTGGACTTCGTAGCTCTGCTTCAAGCCTTGCTACTTCCTTCTGTAAATGCTTTACTAACCTTTTGTCTGCAATAACCTGTAAAGAAAGCTCACAAAAATAATAAAGAAGTTTGTAAGACTTATATCTGAGTAATTAGAATGAAGAGCAGAATCTGCTGTGCGAACAGCATAATACTTAGTGACAACATTAAAATTGTATAATTATTTGGCACATCAGACAAACATATATCTGATGTATGTATGAGCATGCTTTGAACATGCAACTCTAGAGAATACTTTCAGAAGTCACAAAACCTAATCCAGTTCCTTTGGTAACCAGATAATCCCCCTTGAACAAATACGGGCTATCTGCCACTCTTTGCTCTAGGAGTTGAAACCCACATGTGGAGGAGGTTCCACCATAAAATTAACTTCAACAGTCCATTTTTACAACATAGAGAAATTGGAATATACTAATTGTGTTAGTTATCTATTTATCTTACCATGTTTACTTGGGCATTGTTGGTAACTTCCTTTGCGCTAGTTGCAAAAGAGAGAGTATTCCTAGTTTGCTCTACATGACTTAAAGCTGGACTGATGGTACATAAAATTGCTGTTCGAGCATTTCCCCCAAGTGAGTTCTGCAGTATTCGTGTAAGTTTCGAATCTCTATACGGTATGTGACCACTTCTCTTTCCACCACTGCACACAAAAAAACACGAAGTAAACCAAGATTCTCATGAACTCCAATTTCCCACAAAAAATTATACATTTAAGGTTTCTAACATTACTTCTTGTTGATGTGAAGAGTTATTCATTGGCATACAAACATGACATAAAAGTAAATTTTTTTCTTGAAATAATTTCTTGATTCTACAACTGCATGCAGAAGCCCAAGATGAATTTAGCTCACCTGAGCTTTCTAATCACTGTTGTGAGTGTCAACAAGCTGCGGTTAATATGGCTACCTTCTTTCAATCTTGCACCATCAGCATTTGTTTGAGAGACACGTTCACTTCCTGCGAGGTCCACAAGATTCTGCAATATGGTGTCTTGGTCAAACTAACCATACATAGTTTACGATCAAGGATGTAAAACAACGCAAAAAATTATTGAACATACCAAACTTGCTAAGAAAGACTTCACACATTCTGAATTTTCCCGAAGGCTACTCTCAATGGTCTGCAAACAATGATCCAAGCAGTGTAAGGTTTTCGCCTTACTCATGGAATATGAACTGGGAATATAGTACTTGTGCACAAATAAAACCAACAAAACAGTGGCTCATAGTTGTGATTCAAAACAAACCACAGACAAATGTGCAAGTGTGTAGGTATCAGAGAGAGAGCTCATTAGTTGATTAAAAGACAAATCTAAAAGAACAACTTTGTATCTCTAGCACTTCTAGATAGTTTATGAGAAGTCTTAATCAATTATGAATCAAGTTGCTTGCTACTTGTGTCAGCAAGCTAATACGAATAAATGAGAATTCACGAATACTTTTGTCAATAGGGAGGTAGAGTGAACAAAATGAATGCAGAAAAAGATAGCCTTCTTTGTGCAACCCTCAGGCGCATATAAAACGTAAAACTTGGAAAAGAAAGAAAACAGATGGACCAAGCATTGGAATAAACAGATTAGTTACTAGTGCTCTATATACATTCTTTACCAATGCAAACAAAGGAAAAAGAAAAAAACTATTGCAATGCACAGGGAAGGTTACCTACTTAACTCAAACAGAATGCAGCCACTAATAGAATTTGAAATGAATTGAGAAAAAAGAAACAGTTCTGTCTTACCAGCCTGATAATCTGATGTGACCTTGAGCTTTTATCGTTCAAAGCCGTTTCTCCCACCTGCCTTTGTGCTGCAGAGTTTGTTAAGTACAAAATGTTATTGATTATACAAGTGCTAAGTTATTTAAAGATAAATTATGAGTGAGCCCAAAATATTGATGTAGGAAGATATATGAGCTAAACTAATAAGACTAACCAGGGAAATAATTGCATCTCATAATTATAAATTTACCTTCACAAATGCCAATTAAGTGCTTCAAATGTTGGCTGTCCTTGACGACTTCTTCAACAAGTTTTTCAACGATGGTACCTTTCTGTATTTTACAAAACAAAATTTCAAAATGGAAACTGTTAAAATTTCAAAAGTCTTTATTGTCAAAATAAAGAAGCGAAAAGAAGCTCCATTGTATACCTCAGGATCGTCCAAAAGTCTCAAGCAACCAGAATCACGATTCAAAAGGTCTACAACAGTCTCGTTGTATATCTCCAGTGCAGAAAATTTTAAGACAAAGTCTCTCTCCTGTGTCTGAGAGATTGAAATACATAAGCATGATGACAGGAGCAAATCCCAACACAACAATTTATTTATCAAATAGTAACTTACATTTTTTATGTGTTCAAAGATGTCCTTAACAGCATTTTCAGTGATTCCTCTCATGGTAAATGTCTTCCCACTACTTGTCTGCCCGTATGCAAAAATTGTTGCTGTGCAAGGAAGAAATTGTTCACACCGTTTTTAAATTTTACTCCAATGGGAAAAGAAAATAAAAAAGGAATACAAAAAGAAATCTAACCATTAATTCCTGTGAGAGCAGATAAGGCAACATCCTTGGCCCCTTCTTCATAAGCCTTTCTAGTAGAGCATGATGGATCAAAAACTCTATCTGCCATATATTAGTCATTTTAGTCAAAATTAGTAAGAACACTAATAAAAGAAATTTAATAATCATTTCTTTAATTCCTCATTAGCCATCAACTAACATTAGTAAAATATAACATTCATTAACCCCAAAGCTAGTGAACCATAGATCATTGAAGATCACAACAAATTTACAGTAATGTGAGAGATACCAAAACTGTAGTGCGTGGCGGGGCGTTCATGATTTGGATGCTTGAAATGGATGCTATGGTCATCGACACAATTCCAAGCAATAAGATCATACATTGTTTGTTCTCTCCGGCTTAGCGGCCGCATCCGAACAGTCACCAGAATCTTCTCCTCCCGAGTCTTGAGACCTCCCGGGGTCGCCGCCGGTGTCCTTGGTATCTTACACAATGGCGTGGCTGGTGTCCCAACCATCTTTTTGATAAACTCAGTTCAATTTCCTGCTTTAAAATTAAATAGAATCAGCTTAAAGAACTTCAAGAATCTATCTAAGTTTTACCAAGAAAAAAATAGATCAGCATTAAATAACAGTGAAATCAAACTTGCATCAATTGGGAAAAAATTATTTCTTTTTTACATGATTTTATTTTCTTTCCTTGATTGCCATTTTCACTTTAAAGCTAACTTTTTTAAAACCACCCAACAAAAATTCACCTGAAAATTTTGCAAGAAATAAAAAAAATAACAGCAAAAGAATGGAAAGAATAGTGAGTAACTTACAGCGAAAGTCCAATTCTTTTCAAAACTTCAGTTCTTGAAGGCCGCAGGGGAAAATAAAGATTCAACAAATGCGGAGAAATACGACGTCGTAACAACAGTCCAAATCAAAGTTCATTAGGGTTTCTCCAGTAAACCTGAGTTTTTGGGGAGGAATAATAATTTTGCATTTGTTTGTTTCGAGGGAAAAAGATGAAGAAGAGAGGAGGAGGAAGAAGGAAGAGAACGTAACGGATACTTCTGTTTCTTTTTTTAGCATTATTAATTTTTTTTAATATTTTTTTCCGTTCTGTGCGCGCACCTGATAGGGGCAAGTATAAATTTGAACTGGTGGGGTCCGTTTCCTTTGGGACCGCAGGTGGAGCCCCCTTTTTCACATGCTCCCTTCTTTCAAACAGAACCATTCACAAAAGTTGGACGCCTTTGAGCCCACCAGAATAACGCAGAGGCCCAAATTTCAATTTATGGCCTCAAGTCTCAAAAGTCTATGGGATTGATCCTTAATCACTTTCAGAGTCAAATTTAAGGCCCAAATTTCACGTGGAAGTCTCGAGTTTGAAGTTCTTTACGTGTAAAGCAATTGAGGTGGTGAATGATTGACAATTTTTACAGAAATGTAAACAAGAGAGGCCCATACGTTTGGAGATACTGTGAGAATAAAGGGTTCTTTGTGCGTTTTATTACCAGACAGAATATGCTTTAGCTAAAAAACATAGGTGCAATGCAAGGAAAGAGAGATTCACGGAAGAAGAAAAGAAAAAAAAAAGTAAAAAGTATTTTTGTTTGTATGGTTTTTTGTGGTTTAGAAGGAAGAAACTTGTTGAGTATACAAACGTGTGGATTGGGGATTTTCTATATTTTTGAAACATGTCCTCTTCCAAATATGGTAGAATCGAAAGGAAAAACAAAACAAAGACGCATCCCATGGTCAATTCTTTCTTCTTATACGTTATTTGCGTGGCGATTGGCAAACGAGTGAAGGGACAACTAAATTTTTCTTTTCCCCTTCGTCGCACAAATTAATGGTGGGAATCTCCCTTTATTCTTTCCCCGAAACTTTTGGTTCCCCTTTTGTTTCACCTCATGCTATAATTCACAAGTTTTGGTAAAAGAGCTCAATCCTATCTCTCGCTTATAGTTCTCGTATTAAAAGCTCAAAGATACATTCCATTGAACTAGTAAACTAGTAACCAACATATTGTTTCGGCTTGGAACCTCTTCAATCATGAACATCGATAAACACAACACGTGGAAAAAAATGTAGGAAATTCTAAACTTTCACCCAAAGAAATAGGATATTCTTTAAAGCCTTGCCCCAATAAGAAATGGAATATGATCCGGAACTAGAACTTGAGAGAACGGCATGAGTGCCACGTGGCAAAGCTTTCCCTAGAGTCAAGTTACTTTGGGCTTTTTCATTATCAAAGCCAGCCCACGTAGCCAAAATTATGGACTAATTCATCGTGGGGTCCAATTATTACTATAGTTAACGAAATATACTAATCAAGCTGCTTGATAGAGAATGAGCACTCAACTGCTTGATAGAGAATGAACAGTCTCTTTCGAATTAAATCTAGTTGACCCCATCTGAAAAAAGGCTGAGGAACAATTTGCTTTCAATAAATGTCAAATCTTAATCCAAAACTCACATCTGAACCGTTCAATGTGGCAACAGAGAGAGAGGGGAAGGTTAAATATCTACCATAAAACAACGTGCTAGGGGGGGGACGGTGAGAGTTCAGAGTTGAGACCCTCGTGTCTTATCACCAAAGGGCACATGCGACTTATGTAAAAGCAACGGCTTATATTTGAATGGGAGAAGGTTCATCAATAGAAAAATGAAAATTGTTTTGAGATAAGAATTACCTAATCATAATGAGATATAGACAAAGAGACTTTACCGATTATATCAATCAAAATCAATGTGGAATATCAATGAAGAATTTTTTAGTTGACAGCCCAGCTGATTATTGAATAACTTAGCAAAGTGTCAGAGCGTCAAATTTCTATTCTTGAACGGCATAGAATTAAAGGGAAATCAAATCTTCATTTATATGATTTTTTTTTTTTTTTTTTTTTGGGTTTTTGGATGGGAGATTTCATTAAAATCAGATTGGCGTATTATCCCTTCTTGTCTCCTTTTAGATTGCTCATATGCCTATGAGACTGACACTTCGATGCTTGGTATGGCACGGTTAAGGGTCATACTGTCTCACATTAGGGAAGATCCATGATATATGTGATAAGGGCGTCCCTTTATTAATCTTTTGGTCTCCCCTGCCTGCAATGTTTGGAACAAATGTTGTTGTTTTTTACCAAAAATCAAAAGAGTCTTTGAAGGAGATATGTGCAAAAGGCTCAATATATTCCAGGCTATCAAGAAGAAAACAAACAACTGAAGAGAGAGCCAGAAAGCATAGTCTCAGATGTAACGATAACAAGAAAAAAATATGACGTTTGATGAGAGAGGTCCCAAATTTTCGCCTTCAAGTCAGAGGGTTTAGCCCCACCGAACCCATGGGTGTGTAACCATGCATGCAAGCCAGCACAAAAGATTAGACCCACACCTACAAGATTAAATCCGCCTCAAAAAAAATTCAATTTTAATATGTAATAATTTGATTTCAAATCTCCAAATTTCATCAAAAATCCAAAAAAAAAAAAGGGAAAAACCTGCATGTAAAACACATTGAAATTTGATTTATGCAAGTTGAGCTGATAATCTTTTCTGAAAAGAAAGCTGGCACCCCACCTTAGATTTAAACCCTACTCCCTCGAACCACAATTTAAAGACAACAACAACCCAACAATAGTAAGTTCAGCGATCTAACTCCCAACAACAAAAGCAGGAAATGTACAATCAATGGGAGAGATATCGGTGACGCTTGGAGTGTAAGAAAAGTCATTAACCAAAATTTAACAAAAGCCATCATTTGAGATCTCTGACCCACAAACCATCAAAACAGCCACCCACTGATTTTTTTTTTTTTAATCTTCTTCTTCTTCCTCCTTTCCTCCTCTAGCTGATCAGTCATGGTGATCTTTTTATATGATGCCGAGGTTATTATGTAATTAATGAATGGAACTCAATGACCTAACATTTCTTTCATGAGGCATAGACAGAAATTTCACTTGAACAGAAAGCTCGTTTGTTTGTATGATGAACCCATCTTTCATGCGTCAACAGCACGCAAAAACCCATAAGCTTTGACCTTAAAACAATAAAAAAGTATGCATTTTTCTTCTGTTTGCTTTGTTTAATTAATTGATTTTTTTCAATCTGTTCTGATAACATTTTGTAATATCCCTACACTTTATTGCATTCTCCAATACGAATTATTTAATTCTCTAATCTTAAATGGCATGATGCCATGATGAAATGGAATATGATATCACAAAAAAAAAAGTTATTTACTATGCCCTATATTAAAACTGAGGAAATTTTATCTATGTCTAGTTTATATAATTTGTAATAAGAAATTAGCAATGGCATGATTGTCGCCGTCAGCATTAGTAATTTAGTGGTGGCATGCGAATGTAGTGGGATCGAATGGAGACAAAAAGCAGGAAACTACTCTTGTTCTTCCTACACATATTACTATATATTGAAAAATGAAAGTAAATTTATAACTATTGTGGTCATTTCTAAGTCAAACTTTTCACTATTTGCACCTTCACATTTCAATAAATCCAAAAATATGTACATCATGCATGATCATGCTTTGTAAATGGAGTTTGATTTAAAAAGTAGGACTTCTCCTTAAACGGTTCAATATCATGGGGGACCACTACCCCAATCCCTTAGTTTTACTTGAATAGCACATTTGGTTCACGGAATAAAATAGCTATTACGTGAGAATAGAATAGAATAGAATAAGTATTACGTAGTTTCGTATAATGAATAGAATAGAGTATGAATAATTATTATGATTTATTACAGTGTTTGATTGGTAACAATAACTTTGAAATAAGAAATGAATAGAAAATAAAAGATAAAATATTCTTTATTTATATATATGATATACTTATATATT
>NC_030858.1:3619473-3740527 GCF_000208745.1 Theobroma cacao
TTTTTGTGTTGTGATATTTTAAATAATTACATTTATTCTTTTAAAAAGTTAAAAATATAATAATAATATTAAAGTTGTAAAATATTAAAATGTATTTTTCAAACTATTAAACTTCACAAGTGATTAGAGTCAGAAGATTATCACATATTTTATTACAAAATATTTTTTAAAATTAATATTTTAATATTATATTATTTAATAATTTAAATATATTATTATTAAAATATGAAAATATTAATAATTTTGTAATTTTAATTAAAAATATTAATTTTATAAGTTTAAGTTTGTAATTTTAAAAACAAATAAGGACATTTTAGTCCAAAATATTTGAATTTTATTCTCATGGTTGTGGAATAGCTAATACCATTGGAGAATATGGTATTAGCTATTTCAAGCTTTTACCCAATTTTAAAGAATAGTCATTCCAAAATTCCTTCCCCACATGCAAACCAAATAAGGGGATAAAATTTTGTAAGGAATAGAAGGGGAATGGCTTAGCTATTCCTTTAACCAAACGTGACCGAAGAGATTGGAACAAGGAATAGGGGCGACGGCAACATTATTGCATTCCTCATGCAAAATAAAAAAAAATGTGGACCTATTTTCATCGATAAACTTACTTTTCTTTCGTACTATATGTTTATTATGTTGTGTTTTCACAACAATCTGAATCGCATAACTACATATATAGATTGTACCATTTTGTAATTCACCACTTTATTTGATGGAGATGTTTGCTTATATATTTCACATGTCTTATAGTAAGGACAGATTCAAAAAAAATTTTGAGTGGTATTATAATATTTATAATTTTTTTTCTTTTTCTTGATCTAAGATCTACTGCAAGAGTATTTAGATCAAATTCAATACAACTTTACTTAGAAGAATATTGTTGAGTATCATCATTAATAGAATTTTGTTGTTGTTGTCTCTGATTTGAGTATTGTGAAACAATTTTTTTTCTTTTAAAATATCTTTCTATGGTTTTATTTATTTAAAATTATAAAAATTGTTAAAAATTACTATTCATTAGTATAAATTAAAATATTAAAATAAAAATAAAATATGATTTTACATAATAAATTATTAGATTAAGTAACTAACAATATGATAATTTTGTATTTATTAATCAAAACTAAATCTAGGCATCCACAAATTATATGAAGTTAAATACAAAAATCAAATAATCAAATAATATATCTACACAATAAATAAATAAAAAGAAATATTCACAATTTCAAGATATTGTTTGACACGTAATACTAGTTTTTATTAACCAAATTATAATTATGAATTCAAATTATCAAACTAATAAAAAAAATATTTAGATATGAAATATTTAAAAACTTAATTTAAGTTGAAAATTACTTACAATTGAAACTAGATAAATTGTTTTGAGAGAGAGTAAACAACACAATTAAGGACCACGAAAGGGAAGGACTTGAATTTTTAGATAGAAAGAATAGTTTAGGTTTTGATTTTTTAAATAAAATCTTAAATTATAAAAAAAATTATCTTTCCTTATAGTGTTTAAATATTAATACATAAATTACTTTTTGATAAGTCATTTTCACTTAAAGTCTTTGATTCCATTCTTTATAAAATTGTAAAGAGAATAATAAATTCATTAACATATTAATTACCCTAAATCTTAAATAAAATGTATAAAAGTTAATATATTTTAAAAAGTGAGTGGTGTCATGTGACCCCACTCCTTCCTACAATTGTCCGCCCATGTCTTATAGCTTATATCCATTACATGTATAATAAACTGAGTTTTTTTTTTGCAATTTTTGCCACGTGAAAAATCATATTGACAAGGATCTCGTAAATTCAGTCATAGTCTACATCGTGCAAATGTGACTTGAGATATATTTTAGGATGGCAAGTTTGGTAAGATTTTTCCTTCACCTTGTAACAATCGGCAATCTCGGCATTTAGGCATTGAAAACTTGCTGCGTTGCGAGGGTTACAATACTCACTAACCTTGACTTGGAGTTTACAAAGATGTTAGGCGTACCAAACCCCAATCGAGTGCAAAATGGTAGCCAAAGGGGCCTATCCAGATTGGATTTAGGCTGAGGGGCCCTACAAGAACATCACTTTCCAACTTCATTTCTCTAACCATTTATTTTCTCTTTTTTCCATTGGCTAAACTTGCCTGCTGATTGGTCCCTTGCTGGTCCCAGCCTAAACCTTGTGTGTGGTGACGGTGGTTTAGTCTTTTGATTTGAATATTGGGTGAACTTCGTAAATGACTTGCCAAATGAAGGAGTAGATCTTTTATTTTCTCAAGCAATAATGCAACGGTGGGTGCATCTCCACGATCACTTTAAATATAATAATAAAATAATTGTCAACTGTTATATTTGGAAATGAAAATTATGAAATGACTGTACTTGTTTTGAACATTCTCCAAATTTGTAAGGTAACTTTGAGCAATACAAATTAGGTAAAGAACAATGGACTGGTCTGTCCAGTCAGCTAATTTACGTGCAGTACTGAAGGTAATTCAATTTGATTTTGGAATCCTGATTTAATATTGTGATCAAAGCTTTTCCTACTCGTACCATTATTTTTGGTGAAAGAACACTAGGCGCAAGAATAATCATTAATTTCTTTCCTTCCAAATCTCAAGTCATTATGTGCACCAAATTTGGAGAGATTTTTGACATGTCATCCTCGTTGTTATCCATAAAAATTTTGGCTTACGCAAATACGATTATGAACGACAATGAAGCCAGGCCCTGTCAAATTATTTGCCATAGTTGATGATTGATGATGGACTGAAAAAAGGGCAAAATAATTCAACATTATTGTTACGGAATTTTTTTTTATTATATTTAATTAAATTTTTGCATTTTTAATAAGTTCTTGTAACTAACTCTTGATCAAATGTGATTAATTAAAATATCACTTATTTTTTTATTATATGATATTAACGTGATATGTTAATATATTGTATTGGATAATATATGATATGTTAATGTGATATTGTAATATGATTATATGACATTTTTTACTGTTAACATCACGTGAGTATAAAATTATAGATATCATTTTGACTGATGATAGTTAATTTAATTATAAAGACTTATTTGATATAAAAAAAAATACAAAAACTTAATAAAACATATAATAAAGACTTATTTAATTTTTTTAAATAATTTAAAATATTATGTAAAAAAAAAAATTCTTGGACTAGTGCTAGTCATCTTAAAACAATATTTATGATTGTCAAAATCAAGCCAATACATGCATTTATACATTTGCAAAAAGCAATAAAGAGGGAAGATATTTTATGTGGGGTAATACATTTGTTTTTGTGATTGGCAATTTCTCATTGTTGTCATCCATTGTAGCAGCTTTTAGTGTACCCCCATCGAATTTCCCTGCCAACTAGTTTTATTAATTGTTTTGAACTCCAATTGACTCTTTCATTGTTTACATGTTTTAAATTATTTTGTTTATTTATTTTCTTGTTTAATTTTTCTTGGGATTCAACTCTCAAAGTCTCTGATTTTAAAGGAATGACTGTAGAACTTGTTATTTTGAGGAAAATAAAAAAAGAAAGAAAACTGACATTGAACCCGTTTGCTTATACCAACACTATTTTTCAACATTCATTTTTGTAAGTAAAGGCCATTTATTCAGATATTTAACAACAAAAGAGGGCATTTATTCAGATAGATGGTGATCCTCAATCAATTTTACTATTAAAAGCTTGTCCCTGATGTCACTGCACGAATCATTTGGTCCATAATTTTTTTATTCACCAAGTTGGTCAAGAAATGTTGTCTCGAGTTTATGGCAGTTGCACTGCAAACCCAGAATTTATATGCTAATTCAAACAAAATTAGCTTAATGTTGTCAATCATGTAAGAACAAATTGCAACCAACTTGTTGGGTCATTTTCCTTTTCATAGCTTGGATTACTTCATATTTTACCTGGATATCTCAACGACGACCACACAACTTCAGTGATTCTAAGCACCAAATTACAATGACAAGAGACACCTAAATGCAACAAAATGAAGTGCCATTTCTCTTCTGTTAATATTTATTTAATGTAAATACGGCCTTACTTGTATTTTACCATGATTTTATCCGAAGCTTTGTTCTCCAGCAACAGAATTAAGTAGGGAAGAAAGAATTACTTTTTTTTTTTAAAAATATATATGGGAATGGGACCTAAATGGTCCGTACAGAAACAGTCAGCCAACCTGTCGAAAATGGACTTCTCTTTCAGACTCAATGCTTTGATTGCAAGCCGCCGATGGCAGCAGGCAGCAATTTATCCTCTTTCACTCTCTCCCAAAGCCTCCAGCTTGGTATGGTCCAGCCCCAAACTAAAACAAAAGAATCAAAGAATTTGTTGCTGTCTCTGTGACTCACCACGTGATCCACATCTCACCTAATTCCTTACCATTTCAATTTTGGCAGTCACGACATTATCCAAACCCTCTTGATTTTTAAATGTGAAAAGTTTCAATTTTTGTGGTTGAACAAACGAGTTCATTTGTGGTATTAAAGCCATTCGGTTTAATTATAGCAAGCAAAACCATTCTCTTAGATCACCCACACGAGCTTGCCAAGTATAGAAGATTACTACATAAATATGCACATTGTAAATCTTTATATGATGAATATATATACCATGTATTATCAGTCTATACATTACAAGATTCAAAATTTTAATAATTTATAAACCGTAAGTTCAATTAATTAATAATATATTTATTTTAAATTTTATTAAATATAAATTCAGTTTGTATTTGAATGCCTTTCTTTAGTTATCATTTATATGCATTGATAAATACTAGTGTACTAATAATATTTTAAAAACAACTGTGATTTCAGCATTAAGTCATAAGCCACGTGAGGGGGTTTTAAAAATCAAATACCAGGTGACGCCAAAACCACAACAACTAGCCAATGGATTTTCCAGAAGCTCTCCTTTCTCTCTTTCTTCTGCAAATTTCAAGGTTTAAAAAAACTTTGGACCGGATAAGCTTGTTTACCAACCTTGGGGATTAAATAAAATTGATCAATTAAATTTTAATTTCATAAATTTATTTGGTACGACTTATAAGTTTGTCGGTGCTATCATGCCACGTCGGACATCGATGATTCTGCCAATCCAATTCTAGAGTTCGCTGTCTCGCACTTTTATTCGTCGGGACCCGCGTGCCAGCTAGACTTATTCCTGACGGAACCAAACTCAGTCTGGTTACCTCAGGCTTAACAACGGACCAATCCACTATCGCCACGTTGCCCATCCGAGTATCTATGGTTTTGTTTGTAATCGCCTTCCTGACAACGTGACCCACCACCCCCGGTACCGTAACTGGCGCGGTGTGAATCCAACGCGGCGACTGCAAAAACTTTGTAGATGTGTTGGATTTTAATTATCCAAAACAAGTAAAATATCCAAAAAAAAAATTATTAACAAAGTCGAAATGACGAATTCACCCTGCAAACAGTGACGTGGCCGGCGCTTATTGTACAACCGACCAGAAAGACTACATTTTCTTTTCCTTGAATGGAAGTTGAAAGGCGCAAAAATATTCCAAAGTCAAAGACTACATGAACCATAGAAAACGTTAAATATATGCGAAACAAGAAAAATTTGAAAATTAAATATATATTTAATCAAAATTGAGTACAATAAATAAATGAAAGAGAAACCCTTGTTTTTTCCTTCAACTCTCAACTTAATCCAAAATGTTACTAAATTAAATATATGAAAACTAACTAAGTTTGAGGAGGAAGAAAAGTGGATAAAAAATTAATAAAAAAATGGGGCCATGGGGCCAACAGAATAGGGGAAGGAAAAAAATAAGCGGTTTCTGAAAGGAACAATGGAACCACAGAAAGGTCAGGAGGCAGTATTGATGGGTTTTTTTGGGGGTCACGGAAACCAATGGAGAAACTTAAGATCTAGCTTAACAAAGCCATGAAAACAAAAGGGGATGGGAAGAGACTAGGAGAGTGCCTCCCTCTGTGTATAAAAGGGTCTCTAGCCTCACCTCTTTCTCCATCCCATTGCCATTCTTTTGCTTTCCATCCTTTCATTTTTTGCGTTTATTGCATCAACTGATTCCCCTTTTCTTCAACTCTTTTTCTCTTTCCTCCTCGTAGTTTTCTTCCTTGTTGCAAACTCAAGGTAATCCGCATTGCTTTTCTGGTGCTTGTTGCCAAAAGTCCAAACAAAATTTGAGTTGGGTGTTTTTGTTTTTCATGGTTTCGGTTGTGGCAAATGCTATGAAGATCCTTTGTCTGTTTTCCCTTTTTATTTTGCGTTGTTGGGATTTTTGGGGCTCTGGGGGGGCAAAACGATGATAGATAATCAGGTCGGAGTATATGGTAAATGTACACGAAATTTTTGCTGAACATTTACTTGAAGCTACAAAACTTTTTTGGTGCTTGCATAATCGGAAAAACAAAAGAAAAGACTTTGGCTGTGATGATCACAAGCACCAGTATTTGTCCCCACTTTTGTCTCTGCGCTTTCTGACTCGTGTCCCTACACTTTTCTACTTTCAATTCTTTACCATGGAAAGATCAAAACTGAAGGAAAAAAACCAAAATTATTAGAAAAAAAAAAAAAGGATTCTTTGTCTTTGATTGGTAGTAAGTTTTGCCTTGAGGTACAAGTGCATGCACTTTTTACTATGGTTAAGAGTGTTATTAGTTCGCTAGTTCAATAATTTATGTTATTAATAATAAAATGTTTGGAGTGAATATTTACTAAAACATTCCCAAACAAAAAAAGAAAAAAAAAAGAGGAAAAATTGTATGGCTTTGCTTTTTGATTGGTAGGTTTCTTCAAGTTGAAGATCAGGAATTACAACAGTTGTTTGCCTTGGCAACGTTGAAATCAGTGTCCAAATTACCAACATGACCTCAAGCCAAGAACCCTGTCGGTTAATAAAACTTGCGTCCAAGTCCTAAGATTCTTGCTTTTTAAGTTTTAACCGCAGTGACTGTCATTTTCTTTGCACTATTCAAATGAACGTTGGTAGCATTTTTACCGTGAGCGATGGGGCTTCTCCTTCTATAAATTTCCTCAAAACTCTGGCTTCTCCCATTCCATTCTCCTTCATTTCGTTAAACCCCTCCTTTCGTTATTTTCGTTTAGGTGCTCTTCTGTTTTCTCTGTGCTTTCCGTTTTTCTTTTAAGTTTGGTTTTGTTTTTATGTTTGATCTGCTCTGCAGTTTCTTTGCCTTTGTCCTGACTTTGAAAGTTCTTGTGAAGAATTCTCTTCCTTCCCATGTTGCTGTTCTTATTTGACCATCTTGGGGTTCTGTTTTTCTGGCCATTTTCGTTGTCAAAAACTCCATCATGAAGAAATTCTCTGTCAAGTCAGAATGTTAAAACACGACTCTGTTTTCTTGTTGAGCAGGGTTTCTCTGCTTAAATCTCTCTGGACAAACAGTGCAATATCTACTCAAAAGGGTGGTTGTGGGGATTTTCTTGGAACTGCACTAAGATTTGATTTTTATTTTAATTTTTGGGTAATTTAATTAATAAAGAATTGGATCTTATAATGTTCTGTTGCTAAACTTAGTTGAACAATAAACATACTTTGATGAACATCAAAGATTCTCCATGTGGTTGGTGGTTGAGGTGGTAGGTTTGGAAAAAAAATTGTCTTCTAGAATGGTGTATTGTGTTGGTTTGACTTTATGGTGTTTATCCATCCCCATTTATAGTGGATCATCTTGGATAATTTCTCCTTCTCTGCCTCTTGCTATTATACTTACTCTGTTTTGGCTCTGTTTTTCTGCTCTGTTTTTCAGTTCAAAGAATGGCTGAGCGTGTTATCACCCGCGTCCACAGCCTCCGTGAGCGTTTGGATGAGACCCTCACTGCTCACAGGAACGAGATTTTGGCCTTGCTTGCAAGGTATTTGAAGCAGATCGTTCAAAAATTGTTTTTATATTTGCATGCAACTTGTTTTGTCTTTTTAAATGTTTAGATTGACTTATAAAATTGTTGTTTTTATTATAGGATTGAGGGTAAAGGGAAAGGAATTCTGCAACATCATCAAATTATTCTCGAGTTTGAAGCCATCCCTGAAGAGAACAGAAAGAAGCTTGCTGATGGGGCATTTTTTGAAATATTGAGGGCTAGTCAGGTACAACAAAACCGGCTTTCCTTTCCTTCTTTTCTCTGTTAGTGTTCTATTGTAACAAAATCTTGATTTTGGTTATGTTTTGTGTTATAGGAAGCGATCGTGTTTCCTCCATGGGTTGCACTTGCTGTTCGTCCAAGGCCTGGTGTTTGGGAGTACATTAGAGTGAATGTCCACGCTCTTGTTGTCGAGGAACTCACTGTTGCTGAGTATCTTCACTTCAAGGAAGAGCTTGTTGATGGAAGGTAACTTGGAAAGGTCATTTTTTTTTTTGATATATGTTATCTGTTTATCAAGGTTGGTTTCTAACAATGTTTCTTTGCTCTGCTTGCAGTTCAAATGGCAATTTTGTTTTGGAATTGGATTTTGAGCCCTTCAATGCATCTTTCCCTCGCCCAACTCTTTCAAAGTCCATCGGTAACGGTGTGGAGTTCCTCAATCGCCACCTTTCAGCAAAATTGTTCCATGACAAGGAGAGCATGCACCCCTTGCTTGAATTCCTCAGAGTCCACTGCCACAAGGGCAAGGTACGGAACATAAAAATATTGGAAAATTCTTGCATAGATCAGTCAAAATAGTTGAGATGTGCATAGATCAGACATAGATTTCTTGCATGTTGATCCTTAGATGTACTAGGTTCTTAGTATAATAATTAAACGATGGAAAATTCTATTGTTTATATGGATATAAAATCCTGAGGTTTTAAGTTGGTGTTTTGCAGAACATGATGTTGAATGACAGAATTCAAAACCTGAATTCTCTCCAACATGTTTTGAGAAAGGCAGAGGAGTATCTCAGTACACTGCCCGCTGGGACACCATATGCCGAATTCGAGCACAAGTTCCAGGAAATTGGCTTGGAGAGAGGTTGGGGTGATACCGCTGAGCGTGTGCTTGAGATGATCCAACTCCTTTTGGATCTTCTTGAGGCACCTGACCCTTGCACCCTTGAGAAGTTCCTTGGTAGAATTCCCATGGTCTTCAATGTTGTGATTCTTACTCCCCATGGATACTTTGCTCAGGACAATGTTTTGGGGTACCCCGACACTGGTGGCCAGGTTAGCCTTTACAAGCCTAGTATGTAAAATTAAAAGACTTGATGTATTGGATGGTGTAAATTGTGTAGAAACTAAGTTTGTAAATATTAACTCTTTCAACTTTTCCATATAGGTTGTTTACATCTTGGATCAAGTCCGTGCCTTGGAGAATGAGATGCTTCACCGCATCAAGCAGCAAGGACTCAACATTACCCCTCGTATCCTCATTGTAAGAGTTCTTTATTAGTATTTATGATCTTTGTTTTGGGTTTCTTTAACATTTATGTATTCTGGCTTTCTGTCTGATGCTTATTGCTCTGTTTCTTTCAGATTACTAGACTTCTCCCTGATGCTGTGGGAACAACTTGTGGTCAGAGACTTGAGAAAGTATATGGAACAGAGTACTCAGATATTCTTCGAATTCCCTTCAGAACAGAGCAGGGAATTGTACGTAGATGGATCTCAAGATTTGAAGTCTGGCCCTACTTGGAAACTTATACTGAGGTGAACCATATGAACCATTGATCTTCATTTATTCATTTTCTAGCATTAGTTATCCCATCATTTAGATATCGCATCATGTTCATTTTATTTACAAGTAAATGTCTTTGTTTTAAGGATGTTGCTCACGAAATTTCCAAAGAGTTGCAAGGCAAGCCAGATCTGATCATCGGAAACTACAGTGATGGCAATATCGTTGCCTCCTTGTTGGCACATAAGTTGGGAGTTACACAGGTTTGTGAAAAAAACTAATTTACTAGGAACTTTTATGTGTTTTATCTTTGATATTTCAGCATAATGACTTCGTTTTTTCACCCTTCTGCAGTGTACAATTGCCCACGCTTTGGAGAAGACAAAGTATCCAGATTCTGACATCTACTGGAAGAAGCTTGAGGATAAATACCATTTCTCCTGCCAATTTACAGCTGATCTTTTTGCAATGAACCATACAGATTTCATCATCACCAGTACTTTCCAAGAAATTGCTGGAAGGTAGATGATCAGCCTTCTTAGCACTCTGTTTTTGTATTCTCTTAAAATGTTTTTCTGCTGGACTTTGAACATTATTATTCTTATGATTTCAGCAAGGACACTGTTGGTCAATACGAGAGTCACACAGCTTTTACTCTTCCTGGCCTCTACCGCGTTGTTCATGGGATTGATGTATTTGATCCCAAATTCAACATTGTGTCACCTGGTGCTGACATGAGCATATACTTCTCTTATACTGAGGAGAAGAGGAGGTTGAAACATTTCAAACCCGAGATTGAAGACCTTCTTTACAGCAAAGTCGAGAACGAAGAACACTTGTAAGTGAACCACACCAAAGTCTTGAAGTCACATGTTATTTTAGCAAACCCCAATACGAAAATTATCTGTTTGAACTAACAATTTGTCTGTGGTATGTCCGACAGATGTGTGCTGAACGACCGCACCAAGCCAATTCTATTTACAATGGCAAGGCTTGACCGTGTCAAGAATTTAACGGGACTTGTTGAGTGGTATGGCAAGAACGCTAAGTTGCGGGAGTTGGTTAACCTTGTAGTAGTAGGTGGAGATAGGAGAAAGGAATCCAAGGATTTGGAAGAGAAGGCTGAAATGAAGAAGATGTTTGAGATGATCGAGAAGTACAAGTTGAACGGTCAATTCAGATGGATATCATCCCAAATGAACAGAGTTAGGAACGGTGAACTCTACCGTTACATTTGTGATACCAAGGGTGCCTTTGTACAACCTGCTTTGTACGAAGCCTTTGGATTGACAGTTGTTGAGGCCATGACATG
Source organism: Theobroma cacao (assembly GCF_000208745.1). Classification (NCBI taxonomy): domain Eukaryota; kingdom Viridiplantae; phylum Streptophyta; class Magnoliopsida; order Malvales; family Malvaceae; genus Theobroma; species Theobroma cacao. The sequence continues at coordinate 3,630,432 of NC_030858.1, forward strand.
TGGTTTGCCGACATTTGCAACTTGCAACGGTGGACCTGCGGAGATTATTGTCCACGGTAAATCTGGCTTCAACATTGATCCTTACCACGGTGATCAAGCTGCTGAGATCCTCGTCGACTTCTTTGAGAAGTGCAAGGCAGACCCATCTTACTGGAACAAGATCTCCGAGGGAGGCTTGAAACGTATCCAGGAGAAGTAAGCTCACATTTCTCTTTTCATTTTGCCTAACCATGTATGTTATTACATTGTGTTAGTCTCATTTTCTTATATCTTTGCATTGTTCAATCAGGTACACATGGCAGATTTACTCCGAGAGACTATTGACCCTGACTGGAGTGTATGGCTTCTGGAAGCACGTTTCCAACCTTGACCGCCGCGAGAGCCGTCGTTACCTTGAGATGTTCTACGCGCTGAAGTACCGCAAGCTGGTACTTGTCATGCCATTTCCTTTCATTTCTTTAGTTTCTCTTCCTTTTTCATTTTGTTCCAAATTACTAACATACGTTCGTACTTGTTTTGGGGTTGTTGCAGGCTGAATCCGTCCCTCTGGCAGTTGAGGAGTAAATTGAAGGCGTTGAAACAATGGGCCCGTAGGTTCCCCGGAGGGGTTTTCAGAGAACTTTGAGAATAATCTTTGGTTGTTTTTGGAATTTTGATTGGACAAGAAAAGCCTCTTTTGTATTTTCTCTTTTTTTTTTTTTTTTTGCTTTAAATTCCGGCATTGTTTGAACCTTGGGTGTTGAGCCCGTTAATTACCCAGCAAAAGATTGTGACTTTGCTCTTTCATGTTCATCTTTGTGTTCAGTCCTTTTCTCTTCGTTTGTCGTTTTTCTGATTTGGCCACCATTACAACTCCTCACAATAAAAACCATAATCTCGAGACGTGAGTGAATTTCGTCGTTTACCAGCACACGCGTTTTACTTTCTTCTTAAACCCTTTCCACGACTGATACGAAATGCCAGAACACTGCGTTTCAATTCAAGTCAGGACGATCTTTCCCAAAAATAGCATAGCGACTTTGAGACAATCATTAAGCAGATGGAAATTAATTAATTGGTTTCTTAGGCCCAAAAATTTAATTAACTGGTGAATAATTATGTGAATCCTTTCGACTCTCTTTTCATGAGCATTTTGGCCTAATTGCTCTTTCATTTGAGTTAATCGTGATTTTGATTTTTCTTCAACACATTATTTTTCCCTCTCATCAGGTCCGTGGAAGCTGAACCAAATCGATAATGACAAAGGTCCACAGGGGTAAAAATATGCCTTCATTAACATGAGATGGATGATTATGAATTATTGCCCCTTTAAGTACAAAAAATGTACATGTAAGCTGGGATCCAAGTACCAAAAATGAGAAGAGAGAAAACAACAGGAACAACTTATATACGTGGCATTAAGATATTAGGATTCCTTTGCAAAATTGCCTATCAAAATTTAATGTATACGGAAATACGTGTCCCATGTGTTTTTTTTTCCGTGCGGCGCGGTCTGATATTGAAGTGATTGCACGTACTAGTATTTGAAAGAATGATAGCGTTGCAACAATATCCTTCTTCCCAAGCCCGCCCTTTTACCTCCCATCAAATGCATTTCTGCATCTCTGTTTCTTTCTCCTTTACTTTGTACAATGCTCTTACCTCTACTTCCTTTCATTTCTTCCCTGCTACCCCTCCCCATTGGGTGGGAAAAATACATACAAGGCAGTTGGCACCGTTACGCAAAGACTGGTATATACAGATTTCCGAGTCCGTTCAAAACCCGTAAAGCTATAACCAACCAAAATTGCAGCAGATGTGGTAGAGACTGCTGCTCTTCTAACCGTATAATTCTCTGTTTATTCTTGTATGCTACTTTCCGATTTCTTCTGAGGCAGAGGCTGTCTTGGATACAGAATGATTGCCAACAATAAAGAGAATGCAAGACCGACTAATCCACTAAAAGGTTGAAAAGGGTAAGTTGCCGTTACCCAGAGAGGAAAATTGGCCTTATAAATTAGAAAGCCACCGGTTTGTAGAACAAAACTTGAAGCGATTATCCCCGCACGCAACCCAATTGGAATTGATAGGCTGCCATCATTTCTTTGCCGAATGCCTGCCAAAGCCAAAGACAAAAGCCATAGCCCTGGTATTGCCATCAGAGACCTGAAATCCCATTGGAGCCATGGTTGGGGCTATTGTTAGCAAAGGCCATTTTTTATTTTCACAAATCTATTAAATATCTATAAACAAAGGTATTGCACCTAAATAATATCTCAAACTAATAAAAAAGGGTAAAGTAAGAAAACATGAATTCCAATAGAAAAGTCAAATAAAGTTACCTCTGGAACAAAGAAAATGCAAGTCCTGATATAATAATTCCCTGGTGATAGCCAAGATCCGCGGCAATTTCATCAGGCAGCCATGATCTGAAAAGCAGTTCTTCGACAAGCACAACACCTGTTGCAGTTACAATTCCTCGAACAACCAGCACAAGCAGTTTTCCATATACTTTGAGCCTAGCTATGATATCTAAAGAGGATGGAAGAAGATTTGAAGGCCAAGAGAAACTGACACAGCCAAGCAAGGCATTTACAGACTGTATTAGCATAACAAGTATTACTCCTCCAATCAAGCCCATGAGAAGACCTTGGATCTGCAAGCAATGATGTCAATATTAACTCACTCTGTCTACGATAATAAGTAGGCACGATCTTGCTATTCAAGAAAACATGCGCCCTTAAATGCCAAATCCCTAATTTTCCAGGAACAATAAAGGAATAACCTCAAAGACAATAAAAAACGTGCATATTAAGAATCAGAAGTTAACGTAAAAGATAAATAGCAATAATCCTCTATCTAGAATTTTTCCAACAAAAGGTTTAACCTAAATCCATACCTTTGATAGTGATGTCAAATCCAGTCCATATTGCTCAAGTGGATTTTCATAACCACGTATTCTTTTACCCCATAATATGACAAGCATCATGACAGCAGTGTAGAAGCCAATAATGCAAACAAGTGCAGCAATCTTGGAAGGATTCTTTGTTGTCCAGCTCTGCACAAGAGTTGGAAGCAATGGAACAACAACCGGTGACCATAAAACAAGACCCATGCCAACAAAGCCAAGAATCCTTTGAGAAGAAAGCAGCACAAGAAGAAAAGTGTAACATCAGCACAAGGAATACTCAGAGGACAACATAAGCCTCAGTGCAAAACTATAACAGCAGTACTAGCACCCAGATATTTTCTTTTAAAAAGTTTTAAAACATTTAACATACATTCTCTTACCTGAACACTATTTATTACAACTTTTATTAAGTTTTAATTATTAAGCTAAACAGAATGCATTGAAAGACAGTTGAGAGAGTCAAAAATGGTTGAGAAGGATATCAACCACTTCAATACCTTTGGTATAAGGGGCGCTCAGCTATATGGAGAAACATGATAAGCCTGTCTGTTAGACTCACTGCACCACGAATACCACCCCAAAGCAAAGCAATTTTACCAACTAGCCTCAACATGCCACCTCTTTGTCCCAAATCTGCTAACATTGCAACCAGCCTGCCAACAAAGACATGTGTAAGTCAAGTTTAAAAAACCAAACAAGCAGACAACTTCAAATGTAACAGAAACATATATTAGGCATATGATAAAGACCTTTCTTGGTCCAATTCACCATCTCCTTTTGTAGGTACAACAGGACCAGCAACTGACAAGGCTTTCTCTGCAAGGCTAGTGACTATATTGTTTTGGTGTTTGTCAGCTACTGCTTCATCAAACTTTTCAGACTCTTTATGTTGATTTCCTTGCTCCTTGAGGGTCTTAGATGAACTTTCAGCAGTTTCCCTCCCTTGAAGTGGATCCTTTGCATTTTTATTGACCAGTAAACATGAGAAGCACACACATAGACCCAGGAGAAGAAAAAAATACAGAAAAGCACAATCAACATGCATGACCATATAACAGGAAAAAATAAAGCTTGAAATAAAAATCTTTAACTCAACAAATTAGTTCAATTTTTCCTTGGACACAACTTAACAGCATGCTTTTCACCATTTTAGCAATATTTTAAAACTGAACAAGTCATGGAACCATAAAAGGTCAGGATCAAAATTCAAAAAGGTTCTTTGGAGTGAAATGAGAATTTAACCATGACACAAACACAAAGTAATAGTTAGAAGAAGTCACTACATAACATTCATATTATAAAAGGTAATAACAATTTAGAAATTCCAAAACAAAATCTTTGTTAATAATAATCCTTAAAAACTTTTATTACTTGACCAATGTTGCTTCACTTTTAGTAACAAACCAAGGATATCTTAACCCTCTCTAAACCAGGCTTGCACAAGTGGGTTTAAAGAGTCAATGCAAAAAACATACAAATGCTTGTAGACAAAAAAAAAAAAAAAATAAGTATTACCTGTTTTGGCACCAGAAAAGCTGATGCTCCCAGGGCAGCTGTAACAGCACCAACCATGACACTATCCTTGTTTAGGCTTTTAAAACCAGTTTCTACCCCTTTTTTACTAGTAGGGCTATGAAAAGTACCATTTTGACCTGATTTATAAAGAGGCATTTGATCAATCTCCATTATACTAGTCTTCTCATGACTCTTTTTCCTGGATACTTTGGTTTTGTCAGCAGCTTTAACTTCACTTTGATCATCGTCATGAATGGTAGATAGATGAAAATACTCTCTCAAAGCAGCTAAGCTAGATCCTACAATAACACCGACTGGCAGCACTCTGCTTAGATAACTTGTGCTCTGAACAGCAGATGAAATAGCCCTTACAATAATTTCTCCATTAATGGTACCAACTTTCCCTGAGGCATTTTCTATAACATGCTCTTTGCCTTCAAAATTAGTATATTCCTCATCATCTCCAATAGACACAGACACTGCAGTTGCAACTGTTTCAATATCTATAGCAAGTTGAGATTCCATTGCTTCCATGTCAGATGCACTTAGCCTGCGATCAACTTCCCCTCTCAAAGAATCCAATATAGTCACTTTTACAAGCTGAATCAATTCCTGTAATCCCTCATCATTGTTTTCAGCACTTATATTCATATTTTCCATAGTTTCAAACTCTCCAACTGGTTCCTGCTGTCTTTCAGTATCTAATATTACATATGATGGTTCAATGTAATTTTCAGTTTCGTTAACTTCTGCAGCTGCAGGAGCCTCAGGCTCTCTGCTGTGAGTTGTAACTTCATCAATAGAATCTCCATTCACTCCTGGTTGTTCCAAGAGCTTCCACTGACCTTCTTCTGGAAAGTAGTCAAGCAATAAAGCAGTAGTTGTGTCTACATCTAGTGGTTCAGTAGTTGGTCTCGAAAGCAAATATCTACGGAAGTTTTCACTATGCAGAAAGTCCGCATATTGATTTGCATTAATGTACAATTTGTTTACAGGTCTATCTGAATAATCAGCCAAAAGTTTGCTACTAATTATATGATCATTGTTTCTTGGGATACCCAAACTATTGCCTACACTATTTCCCTGAGAATCATCACTATCAGACCCCTCAGATGAAACAGAATTTTGCGGGGATTCCTCCTCCAGCCATTCACTTGTTGAGTCATCCTGCGTATCTGTACCAATATCATGATCATTATGTATGGCATGATCATTATGTATGGCAGGACCATGCAATCCATCAGACATCATACCCTGGTCACTTTTACTGCCTTCTGTTTCTCTCAATTTGTGACCATTTTCACTATCCTCCTCCTTTTCAAATGTGTCTTGTGTCTCAAGCACAGAATCAAGATTCTCAGTCCTGACCTCATTTCCATCATGAGATTCGTTTTCATCTTTTTCCTCCTCAAGTTGAGAAATCATATTTTCTATTACACCAAACACACTGTTAACAGCTACTTGGGTGGAATCATCCATCTCTGTCAGTGCATCTAATGCTTGAGAAACACTAAAGGTTGGAGGATTGGAATCAGGTATCGAGGACTTATTTTGATCAAGTGCATGTAGCAGATCCTTGTTTTCTTTTTTCTGATTATCATTTCCTTCCCCTTCCATTGGTTGGGCTTCAGAAGATCCTGTGGAGGAAACTGTAACTTCTGCTGTAGTAGCAGATGCCACTTTACTTTGGTCAGCCAAAGAATCCAAGACTTTTTCTTCCTTTTTCTGGGGATTATTCTCATCCTTTATTTCATTTCGGCCCATTCCACCATCTCGGTCTGCTTTGCACTCACTACTAAACGTTCCATCTGTGCTACCTGCCTTTTCAGCTCGGGTAGTCAAATTAGGCTTAGCACTACTTTCCAATCCTCTTTCACTAGAGTCAGCATGTGTAGAAGCCTTTTCTTTGGTGAGCTTATCACTTTCATGAATTTTTCCCGACTCATTTGTATCCTTCTTAACTGAAGAGGAAATATCACCCTGATGGCTGCTCACTGGTTGAGATTGACCAACATCAATGGACTTTTGCAAATTTTCTGATGGCTGAGATTCCAATCCCTGTCCACCAGTAGTTTTGTCTGAGCCAACTTGAATGTTATCAGAGCCATCTGCCAAATCATCAGCTCTTTTTATCTCATCTGCAGAATGAGCATCACTGACACTTTCTTGGCCTTCTGACTTGAACCCTGATGACATTTTGGGAATCCTTTCAATACCCTGTTTTAAGTTTGTGCCTTGAGCACGCATAATTACAGATACGGCTGTTGTGAGCTTTTCACGAACATCTTCTGGCACAGCATCTTGCAAAGCTTTCATAATCGTCTCTCCTTGATTAACGGCAGCCAAGACCTGGATGTCCGTACTTAGATTTAAATTAATAACACACCTAAAAATTCACATCCTGGAATTCTCAGTCATATCTGCTTAAAATTGCACTTTAAAGCAACAAGCATACCATACCCCAAATAAGCAAAATCATGAACCTATATAAGCAAGTAAATCAAATATATAAAGAGGCCAAATGTGTGACACACATTTGAGAAATATATTATATATCCTAAGACTTGTACCATTTAAGATATTTTATTTCCAACAAATGCACATGCACAGAGCGGAGCTTTAACAATTACTATATCATTTTGATTAATTTATTCAAAATTGAGATTACACACACTGCAGACCACAGGGAACTCAAGGGTAAAATATGCATTCCAAAGTTTTAACACAGACAAATCAGACATGTCATATAAAAAGAAGAAACTGCAATGGTTAGGCATTACCTTCTGCTTTTCTGCTTCTTTCAAAGTTCCGGGCATAGTTACATCAAGCATATTCATAACTACTTGTGCAGTTTGTAGAACTTCACCTATTTCACCATCTTCTGAACTAGCTTCCTCTTTGACCAACTCTGCTTCAACAGATTTGGTCTGAGGTAACACATCATTATGCACTCCTTGCAACCCCTTGTCTTCGAGTTCCACATCTTTCGGTGAACCTTGTCTGGACCAAGGGTGGATGCTAGCAGCTGTATCACCATCTTCTAACATCTCCCTTGGACGATCAATGGAATAGCCATTTATAGCATTTGATCTAGAAAGATCCAAAAGCTTCTTAGCTTTTCCACCCTTACCAGTCAACCTACCTTCCACAAAAGCTAAGCCTTTTGAAGGGTTGATGGAGACATCAACATCTTTCAGAAGCGGGTGACGACCCTTCAAAAGTCCAAGCTCCACCGATGCAAGCCACTACATATGCCAGATGATACTAATGAGAAAGTCAATTGCCAGATTCATGGTGAAACTTTATCAAACTCTTAGACCATAAGATAATAAAGAACATGGAATTCCAGCCCGGTTAATTAGCACCACTTGCAATAATCAGGATATAGTAGGTATTGGAAACAGTGAAACTCTGTTTTAATCAATAACATGAAGTAAATCCTGTAGGACTTAAAAATTTGGGGTTCAAAATTCAAATAAGGGGTATATAGCAAGAGTTAACTACCTAGACCAGCCTTCAGAAGGCCAATATAAAAAACAATGAGAAAAACCACAGACCACCAAGCTCATTTGTGGGAGATTGTTTCTTTGAAAGAGGATATTTCATGAAAAGTACAGAAGCCTGATCAATCTAAAACCTCCCCCCTACCCTCAAACCCACCTAACAGTTGAAACAGGATATTTTCAGCTGTCATTTTCAGGATAACAAACACACTATGTGGATTTAAGTCAAAATTCCAAAATCTTCAGATGAAAAGAGAGAAGATTAGAGATTACCTCAATAGTAAAATGATGGCACCAAGATACAGTAGCTCTAGACGGTGAACAATTACAGAGGAGTAGGCTTGTAAAAGGATTTTCTGCAATCAAACCACGTGGAATGGAGAGTAGAGGCACTGATCCATCATCATTCTGACAAATGAAAAAATTACAAGAAATTAGGTTTTCCTTATACAATTCCTCCATTTCTCAAAGGGGGAGTAGGGTTCTGAAATATTGATCCAAAACATAATATTGCCAAAAGGTAGTTTATGCATGCATGCAGATGACAGAACTAGAACAACTACCAACCATTGCAGGGAAAGTCCAAAAAGATATATTTCCAAAAGCGAAAGAAAGATTAAAACTCTAGTCTCATAGTTAAGTTTTTAAAAAGTTCACAATTGAAGGAAATTTTGGAAGTCTAGCTCAGCACCAAAAGAGACTACGTATTTTTTTGGCCAGAAGAAAAAGACTACTTAAGTAACCTTTAGCTGGTTCATGACACCAACAAGCCAACCACAAAGTACCCTATATTACAAGGCTTGATGAACCAGGATTAAGCTGCCATTCAAATGCATATAGAGTTAATTATTAGCAAATGTTGAAAATTAGTAGAATCATGGTCTTGTGTCTGTTGTTCTTTTGTCACAAATATATAGCTGGAAAGTAACTGTTTTCAAACAAAATAAAGTTGTTTTGGCATAATTATCTCACATTTTTCTCATCAGAAGAAAGAAAAAAAATCACATATTTTGCTGAATATTTAACATCAGAGTAGGAAAATTTAATAATGTCCCTTTTCGAGCAATTTGCAAAAATATCTTCTAAGGAAAATTTTGTTATAAATGAGTTCTTTTGAAGCAAGAATGTACTAATCTGACATTAGACATTTAACATGTGTACCTCAGAAAAACCATTTGCCATTAAATTTCAGAAGTTGCAAAGGTACCTGTATAAAAAGAGCTGGAATCTTCACATTACCAACTAAGCTTCGCGTGCTAGCTTTTGAGTAAAAGTCTTCTATGGCCTCAAAACCATAAGAGATCATAGATATTGCCTTTTCAAAGTCACGAACAGATTTGGCTGATAGAGCCTTCTCCACATCAAACCCTTTTGCTCGGCCTCGAAATAGTTCCTAGGCAATTCATTTAGCATGAATAAAAAGAATTAATACTGAATGGTCAATGCATATTGAAGCGTACTTTACCAATGAAAAGATTAAGTGTGTGAAAAGATACAAAGTTTGGTGCAATCACCAACCTTATTAGATCGTAAGATATCTATAAGTCCACCAGTGAGCTTTTGATTTAAAGCAATGTGATACGGAGTCAATCTTGTGGCCTCCTCTAAGTCAAAAGGATTGTCTATGCATGTTGCAGCTGTCAGAGGAGTTTTCTCGCCAACTTCTGCCAAGTATTTTGTCAACATATTTGCACCATATCCCCAGCCAACGCCCATCAATGTGTTCCATGGCCTTGCCTTATTGATGAACTGTATAGCAGTGGAGATATCATCGCTGTCAGCAGCTGTAAACAACCTACATAAATGAAGTCGTTAAGTAGCCCTAATATCAGATGGTTTTTCAAGAAATTTCCATGGAAAAGAAAAGCATCTAGCATACATTAGATAGTTCTCTTGATCTAGAAGCCTGACTGAGAAACTAATTTCTGCTAAAACATATACGCTCAAGTAAATACCCGTACTACAAATTTTCCCACTTAAGCATATTATAAAAATTTTACAATGCTAATAACAAAAGAAGCAATGAAAGAATACTAAATTAAAAAAAGAAAATTTACTTTAGAACACAATAGATTACCGGGGAGTGGTGAGTGGCGAGCTAGCGCAACCTCTAGGATTCATAACAATCGGAAAAAACCCACAAAAAACCGCCTCCTGAACAAACGCCTTCACCTTCTTGTCCATACTACCCTCAGCCGTTCCCGGAACCACCAAAACCGTCGTGTCGAGTCCATGCTCTTCGTACAAGTCCAATTTCGCCGGCCAATCAATTGAAACGACGCCGCCATCCTCCGTGCTAATACACACTCTTTGGTACTCCAACTCACTGGCTTTCTCTCCCCTGTTTAAACTCGCCTGAATCATCCTCCCGCTATTTAGCCTCACGAAATGCCGATCTTCCTTCACTAACCTCTCATTCACATCCTCCATCAACTCGCTCCCTTCGAACGATATGGAGGGGCACCGAAGGATGACAAAGCGGTTAAACGGCGTCGGACTGGTGAACAAGATCCACTCTCCGATGTCGCAGACATTGCTTTTGTCTCCGGAGGCTAAATTTAAGCGCGACGATAAATAGAGAGCGACGCCGGAAGACAGACCCAACACCGGCGCGAGAAAATCGGGGGAAGGAAGCTTCTGGAAGAAGTTGTTATCGAAAGAGAAATTGAAGTGATTATGCACAGTGAGGTTTGAGCGAGAGAGCTTTAACCGGCGCCGTTTGTAAACGCGAAATTCGCGGATTTGGAATGGACTCTGACGGGAGAAAAAGAGGAGGTTGTCGGAACGGTTGGAAGTGAGCCGGAGATTAGTGTAATTGGAAGAGAAGTTCATTTAATTTTCCTTTTTTTTTGGTGGGGAAATGAAAATTCAGTTACAGAAGTTGGCTTTAAAAATTTTTATTCATTGTTACATGGAATGGGAAGGGAGAAAAAAAAAAGATAAGACAGCGACGGAGGATGAGGATCGAGAAAGAGCGAAAAGTTTGAAAAGAGAGAGTGGATGGCGATAGTGATGTGGTGGTGGATGCAGGAGGAGGATGGTGGTGAGTGGTGAGGGGAGGTTGTACGGTTTTACCCGCGAAATCTAACATATGGCTTCGGTTCGCCGGTGATGGATCCCACATCCGGATATGGGACCCAAAAGGGTACTCAAAAAGTGAAACCGTTGAACCAGAACTTAATAATTTCAAATTTTACGATCGTATCCGCTTCGGGCGGCAGGGCCTTGACCCAACTTTTGGGCCTGAGAGGCCTATCGACAGGCCCATCTGAACTACTAATTTTCAGATTTGTCCATTGAAGTTTGAATGCCCCAACAAGTTCAAAGATTGCAAGGAGTTTATATTTTTTTTACTAAATAAAAAGTATGAATTTATTTTCGATAGGATTGTTGTTGGACATCTAAAATTTTCCAAAATTATGTTTTTCGTTTTATGGTTTTGAAAAATAATTCAAGGAACCAAAACAATCAATTAATTAGGTATTAGCGTAGTTGTACAAAGCCACTTGATGTGATACTAATGAGACTTTTATCATTGATGGTATATTTAGTTCATAAATAGAATGGAAGGAGGATAAAATAATTATTTTATGAAAATAAAATAAGATAAAAATAATTATTTTATAATTTTATTTATGAAATACAATTGTCATTCTGACAATATTTTAACGTTAGTTGACAAAAACAGTTTTAAAATAACAAAGCAATAAGTTATAAAAAGACAAAATATCCTTTTTATTATAATTTATGATATTAACTTTTTTCATAATTCTTAATAAAATATTATAATTTTTATAATAAAAATTTAATATACTTCTTATAATAAAGTATTACTAATTTATAATTTATTTAAAATATAATTTTTTATTTTTTTCTTTATTTTCATTTTTACTTTTTTTTTCCTTTTTCTTTCTTCTTTTGTCACCCAACCATCGAAAGATGTGGTTGATACAATGGAGTGCCAGTCAAGCGCCCCTTGCGACCCGAGGACGACAGTAATGTAGGAAGTTTACAAAGAGGCACGAGGCAGATGATGAAGAACGGGAAAAGAAAAAAAAAAAAAAAGAGAGGAAGATAAAAGTCCATAAGTGAGGGTTAAGTTTTATTATATATAAAGTAGCAATTTTACAAAATGATTAAGGATATTTTTTTATCAAAAGTTGTTTGGTCTATTTCAACCCACGAGGAATAGTTAATACCGAAAAATGATCAATAATAGCTATTACAATTTCTCTCAAAATGCCTGTTTTATAAACCAAACTCAAATGTAAGAGAGAAAAATGAATAGGTGAGAAAGCGAATAGTCATTCTTCCAATTAAATATGTAAAGATTCTATTTAAAAAGTGTTTTAAAAATAATTTTTAAAATAATCATATTAAATAATATTTTCTCTCAATTCGTTAAATTTTATTATATTAACTTTTAACTATTTTTATTTAATACGAAAATATTATTATAAACAATATGTTTACTAATTTTAAAAAGTGTTAAAGAAAATGCAAGACTCAATTGACATTAACCTAAAGGTCATATACAGCCAGGCTAATATGTTAAATGCTTTGGGTCGGGCCCAATCCATAATAATTCAGTAGATTTTCATTCATAAAGGCCCAAAGTGCAAATTTTTGGAACAATTTCACTTCTTTCTCCTATTTATCTAAAGAACAGAATGAAGAAGAAAAGAGAAGACTACGTACGCCTGATGTGATCATGTGAAAAGTGAAAAGAAAGCAACAACAAAACACGGGCTGATATGCATCCTGGACCATACAAAAAGCGACAAATTCTCATTGGGATACGTATGAAATTGAGTTCAAATTGCAATCTAAAGCGTATAACCCCTTTGATTGAAAACGTGAACAACAGAATAAACACGCCGCATGTTTGCGTATGGGACTATAGGTGACGGCAATGAGCCAATCAAAGGCTCGGAGGTCTCTCTTCCTTACTTGAAGCAATTGCATCTTCCTCTGCCTTTTATGACGGGACATTTCATAAATTGACAGGGCACAGCCACCCGTAGTTAATTTTAAAATATTCGACAAGTCCACAAATTGAAACAATTTGAATTTGTCATGTTTTCATTATTATCTATTACTTTGATAAAAAAAAAAAATTACCATTCGACTCTTTGATTTTTTTTTTCATTGCCATTACTTTTATTATAAAGTTAAAAGTTTAACATCCAAAATTTTTTCGATATATTAAATAATTAAAAATTGATTATTGAGAGTCGATCAAAGAATTTTTTGATTTGATTTTGTTGTTCTGATCTTAATTACGATTAAAACCCTTCTCAATAAATGAGTGTTTTTTTTTTTGCTTTGTTTAAGTTTTTCATATTGATTGAAACTTTGAAATATATGATGTACTATTGCTATATGTTGACTTTCATCTTCAATTATGTAGGAGTAATTTATGGTGTGACATACAATGACTTGATTTCTACCTTGGGGATGTACCGCAGCATCCGAGGCAAGCTGATTCCTTATTTCCTGGAGGCTATGTCCACTATGTGGTTGTGTTTGGACAAGCTCATTGTTAACAATAAGCTCGGACAAGCAAGCGCATGTCATGGAGAAACCCTTCGCCATGTCAATTACAAAAAGTTCTGAATAATTAACTCCCTATCCGGCAAATTAGCAGGTAATTATTAATCCTATACAAGTTACATATCGAGAAGAATCCAATGTTTAGAAACATTAATACAGGAGGATCCTGCAGAGTGGGTTAATAAAATCTAACTTGAAGTTTGAACAGAAACATAGAAAAGAGGCGCATGCAACGGGCAAACTGACAAACTTAACACTGATTGGCAGCTTGATATAATGCTAATCATCACATGCTACATGCATGTCGTTGATAATGGTCGATAATCTCGACGACCTGGTGATTAATGTGCATAAGCACATGCAAATAAGCATGTATCAGGTCGCAATCAGAGAGAGACAAATCTTATGTTTTTGTCTCTCCTTTGCATCTCTCTTTTTGGAGACATCTCAATTCCTCCCACTTTTTTATTTATTTTTTATCATGGGGAAATTGAAAACGGGTAGAATAAGTTCAAAGCGCAAGTAGATCCTGTTGATTTTCATCCGGGTTGCAAATCCTGCAAATGATAGGATCTTGTTCCCAATAAAGAACCCAAACTGCATTACCATCCAAAACAATTTTCTATTCATTGATTTTGACAAAACCTTGCCCTCATTCAAACCCCTCATTTAATCTCTAAACATGTAATGGATATGTATAGTTGTAATACGGACAGGGAAAGAAGATATAAAAATGCATTCTCTCTATTTCCCTCTCACTCACCCCACACATTTTCTTTCTCTTTATTTATTCCTTTGTCGTCGTCTTAAGTAAACTTTTGTTATCATTCGCTAATCATCTTTCATCTTATCCACAGACAAGTGCTGTTCATTGAGGCTGAGGGAGCAGAACGTCGACAGATCAAATTAAGCAGGCCATTAATCAACAAACATTAATTCAACACAAATCAGAGACTGAATTCTGCATACGATGACAATGTTTTTCACATTATTATCTCTCTCATCATTATCATCAACCGGCATTTATGGTTCCCATTTCAATCATTAAAACTTGTTTAAGGAATGAAAACTCTATTAAATGTTTATGTCTTACCTTTGGAAAAAGATGGCTTGTGCAAGAATTAGGATAATCATCGACCAATCATCTCCTTTGCATTTGTTTTGTTCCTTCAATCCAAACCGTTGTGTGTCTTATATGCTAGTGATAATAGAGGATTGATTCCCAATTTATATCACATGACAAAGATCATGAATCATAATTAGAAGAAGAGATATATATCTAATTCAATTGATTTTATTGGTGAAGACTTTTGTATGCAAGTTGCAAAACAACAAAAGCAATTTTTTTACTTCAAAATCACTTAGCCATTTTTTTCATGACATGGTAATTATATTATATGAAACCACATGGGGAGAGAATGGCCGGGTGTGATTGAGGGGCTAATTTAATATGTTGATGGTTCACATTTTTGGGACATTAATTTAATTCCATGTGTTGCTCACATGCCTTTGCTCATTCGCCGTCAATTGTCTTTATCAAGGATTTTCTTGAACCCCGGAATTGTTATTCACCACATGAACATTGTTCCCAGAAAAATCATCTGACGTTAACATGCTCTCTTCGTTTCTCGCATCATTCTTATGATTTTCACTGCTTGGTAAAGAACTCGAGATATCTGATTTTGCACTGTTAGATTTCGTAACCTAGCTAGCTATATGCTAAATATTGTAACCACAAGCTATAAAGAAATCCCAAAATCATGTAAAAGGTGCATAATTCTTAAGTCCTTCCTAACTTTTTTCCAAGTTCAAAAAACAGAAACTTTGCTTTAATATCATGAAAACCAGTCGTTGTTTGAGATCACAAGCCCCGACAGTGGAACACCTACCTTGGTTCATGGCCTTTGCATGTGAGGTTGACGTGCAAAAGCTATAAAATATAGGAATTCAAGGCATTTCAGAAGTTAACGTAGGAAAAAGAAAGAAAAAAAAAAAACCACCCATCACACTTTCTTCCCCAGCTTAATTCCCTATTGATATTTAATTTACATGCACTGTTTAGGTTAAAAAATTAGTTAACATGTGTAAAAGAAAAAGGTTGTGCCTTTTTCTTAAGCCTTTGCTGCAATAAAAAAGAAAATGCAAAGTTTCCCATATATAAAAAAATGACTATAATCATTTACATGATGACAGGTGAGAATAAAGGTCAGTTTCTAAATAAAAAAAAAAAGTTGAGCAAAGCTGGAAGAAGAGAATAAGTCAATACATCAAACAGTTGATCAAGAATCTGAACATTAAATTAAATATTGAGCTCAACATACAGCCAGCCAATGAAATCTTTATCTCTTACTTGCATGCACATTAGCTTTTTCTTTGTTTTTTGTTGTTCAAAATTTGAATAGAAAATGCTGATAGCTATTACCACCGATTGGTCTAGATTCTGGAATAGGAGAGGAGGAGGAGGAGGGTAGTCGCTTTCTTCTGCTATAGAAAATTATTTTTTTAACCTTTTCAAATCTTGGATTAAAAAAAAAAGATGAATAAAGAAAGGAAAAAGAATTTGGATAACATATTTGAACCCTTTGCAACACTCTTGCACATGTCTATCACCATCAAGTAACTGTTTTCTTCAATTAAAAGGATGGAAAGAACAAAAAAAAAAAATCAATTAGTTCAAAGGAAAAGAGCTGTGAATAAATAATCTGTATAGAAACCAACAACTTTCTGGTTGATGCCTGCACGAGAAGACGGATATTGGTGACGAAACCACTCCAATGTGTTTGAATTATGCTTACCATCTCTTCTTTCAAATTTAATTTCAAACCAAATCATAATGTCAAATTAAATCTTTTTTTGCTTTTGCTTTATCTTTTAGTTCATAGCCTTGAATTTCATTTAATTACTATACATGGGTAAATGCATTTAATTATGAGAGGATATTTCCTTGGTTCTCTTTACTTCTTTGACATTAGTAGTGTTTTCTTTCTTTCTTTCTAATTGTCGTTCAGTAGTTGAATCATTTGTTCTAAATGATGGACGCAACAACTTTCTAGTTGGTAAGTGAATTTTTAAGGGCCAAATACAGACAAAATCCCTTCACTAATTCATAGCTTCGCTCTCTTAGCCTGCATTCCTCTTTTGGGAAATTACTCGCACCTAAGCATTAATTTAATTTAATAATA
Source organism: Theobroma cacao (assembly GCF_000208745.1). Classification (NCBI taxonomy): domain Eukaryota; kingdom Viridiplantae; phylum Streptophyta; class Magnoliopsida; order Malvales; family Malvaceae; genus Theobroma; species Theobroma cacao. Next base: position 3,647,075 of record NC_030858.1, read on the forward strand.
GATATATTTAAAGAGTTGAATTAAAAAAAAAATTTGTTTAGGAGGATCAAAATATTTGATTAAAAATTTGTTTGTCAACTTCTAAGTTCAGAATATTCTTCATCCTAAAGTATTCAATTACACACCAAACCGGCAGTTAAGGCCTAAAGGGCATTTTACGTAAAACTTTTAAAACAAAGGGATTGATTATAGAACCCAGACTCATAAGCGCAGGCCCATTATCTTTTTACACTACCCTGACCCCACACCTGGGCCCAACTCGTGTAACCGCATTTCAAAAAAATTTACAATTCCACCCTTCCCAAACTCCTTTATAAACGAACCTTCCTCCCCTTTTCTTTGCTCACAAGCACCCCTCTTTCTCTTCAAAGCAAAAACATTCCAAAGTTCCGAAGCTCTTTCAAAATCCTAAACCCCTTCCCCCCAAAGGAGCAATGGCGAAAGGCAGCAATAAGCTAACGAAGCTCAAGTCAGTTCTCAAGAAGCTAAACTCATTCAACAACAAGCAAAGCCGCCCGACGTCCAGCTCTGTAGTGGCGGCCTCGGACATCGACGACGAGTCATCAGCCAATCTCCAGCCTGTCTACGTGGGAAAATCTCGGAGGCGGTACCTTATTAGCTCCGATATTATCGACAACCCTTTGTTTCGGGAGCTTGTGGAACGGTCGGGAGAAAACGACACCATCAACGTGTCGTGCGAGGTTGTCTTGTTCGAGCACTTGCTCTGGATGCTTGAAAATGCTGATCCTCAGCCTGAGTCTTTGGAGGAGCTCGTCGAGTTCTACGCTTGTTAATTTGTTTTTTGGAGGAAAGAAATGTTCCCGTGTGGTCATTCGCATCGTACCAAAGCTGTACATTATGTAATGATAATAATGTGATTAGGCCGTGTAGAAGAAACCATAAAATGATGGTAGAGGGAAAAGGGAGACTGCGCTGATGAGAGAGAGGCAGTTAATTTCAACGGTGTGGATTTAACCGATTTCACGCCGGCTAATCTGTAAGCCTGGTGGGTGATTTTATTTGTGTATCAATGTTGTTCATTGTCATTTTTTTTATAATCATATATATAAGAGATTAATGTTCATTTATCCTAAATGTTCTTAGAAATGTGTAACATTTCTATGGTTTCACTGATTTGATCCGTAAGAGAAAGAATGAAGAAGAAAAAGAAGGGAGAGAAGAGATATGGGTGATTTTGAAATCATAGTCATTCAATCTTTACCTCAAACATGGCCAAAAAGAAGAAGAAAAAAGAAAAAAACTTTGTCTAAACATTAATAGTGCTTGAAAAGTATACTACAGCGAAGCTTGGGCTCCGCATCTTTTATGTTTGTCTTCCATATTGTGACAGTCTCTATTTATCAAGTGGAAGTACAGTTTGTCAAATGGTAAAAGTGAAGTTTGATGATATAGTTGAAATTGGGCGCACCTGGGAGAAGCAAAGATTAAAAAGTTTGGAGAAAAGGGTTCCCAGAAAGTTAACAAGTCTACCTGGAACTCAGGATTCAGGAACCTGAAGTACTAAAACCTTTTTTCTTATCTTTTGGAGGTGGAAAGTTTTAAGCCACAGTTGAATTTGTGAGATTAGAAGAACTATGGAGTAATTCGTTGCATTGCCTGCAGCCTTTGTGAGATAAAGTTTCGGGCCATTGGAAAAAAAAAAAAAAAACCAGAGACGGCAAAGGGCCTTGCTAAACTAAAAGTAAGCAACCAATTACTTGAGTCCTGTTTAAGGGGTAGTCTAGGTAAGAAAGCCTGTTTAAAGATCTTAAAAGTTGAAGGTAAATAGTAGAACTAATATTTTACTGTTGGGCAGAGAGATTAGGGAACAACCTCAATCATCTGCTCCAATAAGAGTACTCTTGTCATCAGGGAACAAAATCGCTAATCCCCTTGATGGTTTGGTTAATTTCGTCTTCACATGTTATTTTATTCAATTTAGAGTATTGATCAAGTAACTTGCTGGCATTCCCCAACCTTGCCGGGAAATTGCCCCGAATAAGCAAATCAAAGCCCTGTATTGTGTCTTTTTCATAGCAAAAAAATGCACCAGCAAGGCAGCTGCAAAAAGAGTGTCTAGATTCCGAGACAACAAAGCCGGAGCCAGGAAGTCGACAGTCTTGTGGGATGACCAACAAGGCAAACAAGACTCCTTTATGTTTTTTAAAAGAAAAAGCTGATTACTCAATCAAATTCACTTATATTATATTCATAAATTTATATTAAGAAATGTATGGTTCAAATTGCTCATAATTGGGTTGTTAAAGATGCTTCTTTTTTATTTTATTATGAGATATAGCCACACGCTCTCCTAGCTTTGTTGCTTTTTGTTGGTTAGACACAAAGATGATGAAGATTTTGATAAGTGGAAGACACGAAATTTTGTACAGTACACGCATTAGCATCTGTAACGCGTTTGCCACGCTGCCATGGCCACCCTCAAAGCTGGTGCTTTACTTTTCACACTCGATTATACGTACCTTCCAAGCTTGTCAGCACCCTGGCACGTACCACCCATTGAATTTTGCTTCCAACACTCCCTAATTAGCAGCGACTTAATTTTCTAAGATCCCTTATGATTAAGAAATTGAAGATATACATCTTAAATTAAATTCAATCTAATGATTGGAATCTATAAGAAAAATGGGCGGTGCCATGACCTTTTCTCTTGATTAAAGTTGAGATTACTTATAAAGAATTAATGTTTACGGTTCTCTGATAATTTAGATAAATTATTAAGTCAAATTATGTACACAGTCTTTAGTCATCCGCTCATAAGCATTTGGGAAAAATGAACATTTAAGAGTCAGTCCAATAATCCTTATCACGAATAAAGTCGATGACAGCTAATCTTACTGATGATGGTTTTGACATTATTTTTTAGTATAATCCTTCCCATGACCACCTTCCCTTAATTGTGTGCAAAAAACATTCTTCTGCTTATACAACAGTATATACTTGACCCTTTTTCTTTTATTGCTTTTATTATGTAATTAATTTGGGGCAACTCCTTTTCTTTCATTCTGTCTTTTTTTCTTTTTCCTTTTACCGTGCCTGAGATGAAGAACTAATCAATCCCCTTTAATTATGTTGTATATTTGTATTTGTTCTAGTTATATGTTGGTGATAAATTTTTTTTTTTTGGTTAATGTTGAAAGTTTTAACTTCTAATTTTCACAACCCTTTGGACTTCCTAATAAGTATATAAAAGATCTTATAATATTTTTAAGGTTATTTGAATGTCATATTAATTCATACATGATTGACATATAGTGCATATATTAATATATATTATGCACATAAAATTGTAATTAAATATAGACTTTTTTATTTTTAAAAAAGAAAAATTCATTTAATTTAACTAAACAAAAATAAGTGATTCTATATCACTTCACTCCACATTGACTTGAATTTAATTAATTTATTTTGTACACATAATATTTTTTAAAAATTTCTAAATTATTTTAAAAATTCAAATAATTTATTTTTTTATTTCATTCATTAAAGCTCTTATATTTTTATTTTAGATCAAATATATCCTTATAATTAACGGTTGACTAATTTTTATTTAATCAAAATACCACTTATCATTTCATTCTCACTTGAAACTGAAGTGTATGACAAAAAAGTCACATGATCATATAATTACATTATATTATCATCCATTATAATATGTCAGCATATCACATCAACGTAAATGTCAAGTGATATTTTGATTAATAACAAATAATTAACTATTAATTATAAAGACTTATTTAATTAAAAATAAAATATAAAAATTTAATTAGATATAATAAAAAATAAAATTTATTTGAATTTTTAAATAATTCAAAATTTTTTATGTATTATACTTTTTTTATATTTTTTTTCTTATACATAGAGTGTATTTCTTTGTTTTTGCACAATTAATTGAAATGGGATTATAAGATGACCATATATTTTCCTTAATCCATAGGAGGAGGAGTTTGTCATTTTAAATTTTAAATGAAAAGAAAAGGTAATTGAACAGGGCTAATTAAATCTATGATCTGGAAAGCTTAGCAGATTACAATTGTAAGCCGCGAAAAGGAAGGGAAAGAAAAGAGTTTTGTTCATAAAGCATGGGTAAATGAGCTGTCTGGTGCTAATTAGACATAACAAAAAGACGAAATTAACCTTGCAGTAGTTTATAAGGGGTCACCTGTCAGCACAGAAGAAGACAAAGCTGGCTAGCTACCTTCCATAAAGAGACGGCCGCTTTTTGCGGCTTTTTTAGGGGAAGATGCCGCCAAATCATCTTACGCTCCAACCCTCCGTCCTTTTGTGTAATAACAGCTGCAATGTAGGGTATATTTGTCTTTTCAACATCTACCACTCGGTCAGCCACAAGTCAGTCAGTCGGTCAGAAGGCAGCTTTAGTATTAGACTACTAGTAGTAGTCAGTAGTAGTAGGAACTATAGGGAGAAATAGAAAGAACGAAATGGAGAGACCAGCCCACGTGGGAGCTGGTCGTGGAAATCGGATTTGGGGTGATCATAGGCCCATGTTACTCAAGGAATTTTTGTCCCCAATTTTGCATAATAATGCTTTTAGAAGATTGGATTTTCGCGTGATTCCCTTTTCCCCCACACATACACACACACATGCAGAGGAGAGAGCCAAGGAATAAATACATTTTTTTTCTCAATTATGATATGCAAATAGATATGATTGTTTCATCTGGTTTGGTGCACAAATCTTATTTCTGATCTTTTCTCCAAACATTATATGTACATTGCACCTTCACTAAGATTACTTTTGCATATCAGATGCTGTAACATTTGTCTAATATGATGCCATCATTGTCATTTTGACTTCCACATAATTCTTGGATATCCATCTCTTTTTGCTTTCTCAAGTGTATATGAGTGCTAGTGAAGAATCTATCTGTGTCAATGTTTTATTTTTATTATTAAAATACCGAAAAAATATATTTAATATAAACCTACTAATCCATGTTAATTACTAAAAGCATACTAATAGTAAAAAAGTGAGTTGATGATGATCCAAAAGGCAGTGGACTCTAGGAGTTGAATGATCTCTGATGTTCTTTGAGCCATTTTATATTAGTTTTTGTCATTAAGACGCACCTTGTCTAACGGTTCTAAGCCATATAGGCATGGTAACCCTTGTTCATGAACCTGGTCGGTTGCTATTTAAATAAACGTACTGAAGATATATATTGACAGATAGGAGTACCCATGTTTTATGTATGAGAACAATCAAGACAAAAAACAAAGCCCAAGAGGAGAGAAGAGAGAGCTGCACATGAATGGAAACCAAATGATAGTGCAGGAATGGGATAAGGGACTGATGTCTACGGTCTACTGCATACATATTTACGAGCCCATGAGGGGGCCCTAACCAACTGCCACGAAAAGGACAAATCACTGAGAAGAAAATAATAAAAAAAAAGCTTCAGCCATATCGATGAGTCTCCATGCCTTCTTTGCAGTCAAAAACACTCAAAATATAGCTAAGAAGCCCTGAACATATCCACGCGTATATCTATATCTCTGGCTGACATGGAACAACTTGCCTTGATAATGTAAAAGAGCCATGCGGTGCAGATACAAGAACTCATGAGTTGGATACCATTTTGCACGTTAAAGTGAAGGCATGGACGTATGAGACGTATCAGAAATTTGTACGGCTATCGTTTGGTTAATTTATATGCATTGAATCAGGTAACTCCCAGTCTTTGTTTTCAGGCATGATCTGAGTCATAAAATATGTTAAAAGGAAATGCTTCTTGTTTGGATCCTTTTCTTTCATCTACAAAAAATTCCTATCATTTTCATGGGTGGCTCAAGAAATAAATTTGTTTGGGGCTAAAATCTTTGCGTTCGAGCATAGGTCTCTTTCAAGAAACGTTGTATATTTGCATTCAACAGTATCCTTGTAGCCACTAGAATCCAAAAGTTCAAAACCAATTAAACGACATGACATGTGAATTGTGATGTCTCAGGTCTAAAACGCCCACGTTCCCACCACCCAAAACTATGGGTTCTATTCATCCTCTCGATAAAAAAAGAAGCAGAAACAAACTAAAAAGGAGTTGAGCTTTTGTCAAATTGCTCTTGAGCAGTGGGTTTCAGTTAAGATAAAGGTCAAAAGAAAAAAAAAGCAAGCAGCCATGCATGTGGAATGAGGAAAAGAGGACCACCTTGACGTGGATGATGATAATGAACATCTTGAATGCTGATCTAGCATTGAATGTAGGAGTAGAGTAGGGAAAAACTAGCGGAGATGATAACCAAAATACATAAGGCATGTGCTCTCTTACCTTCTATGTCGGAATTTCAGTATGTAAAACGATGAGAAAATGGGGAGAAAATGGGGAGAGGCTATTAATTACCCTAACTCTAAGTTCTATTCTAAGTATCATATATATAGTAATTGATTGCTTGTCCAGTTTTCACTTTGAGTCTCATTTGATGGATCGCTTTGTCCAAAGTTCGACATTAAATTTTGTACATTAATGTGTTTGATAAAAGAAAAATGTTGATAGTGAGAGAGTTTTCTTTCAATTCAATAATTGAGTTATACATATGGAAATTACTACTACTACTACTACTACTTTTTATTATTGTTCTTATCAAATGTATGGTATCGTTGCTTTGAAATTAGGTAGAGTTATCGATGCTAAAGAGTTATAAGAGTCCACATATCGGGCTGCTTAAAATGGAAAGTTTTGAATTACTTCTTCTGGGATGAACAAAGGGTACTATATGATCCTTGGGAGAAACTTCAAGGGAAGTATGGAGAACTATGAGGAGGGGGCTTGCTTAAAAGTTTGAAAATGCTTTCAGTTGCGTGGAGTTGTTAAGTTAGATAATAGCAAAGTTGTTTTAAGTTTTGGCAGCTTGTTGGGTACATTGTCGTTTTACTTTCTGCAGATGAGACCGAATCAGAGCTACTGTCGGATGATTCGATCCCATCTGGTGGGCTCTTGCTACTAGTGGGGCTTGGATGTAGAGTCTATGAAATTGCTTTGAGTCGGATCTCGGGAGCGCTCGAAAATGGCTCTGATCTGAAAGCTAAAAAGTGGTCCAAAAACTACCAAATGTGCCTTAGAAACCTTATAAAATGGACCTCTGTCATCAGGCACTGAAGCCCATTGACCGACCGAATTGAAGATTTTAGGTAAAGCACAGAAGTAGCCTCCGATTGTATACTATTACATTATTTCTTTGGGTTGCTTGCTTTATGAAGATGGGTTTACAACGAAAGTTGAAATTGAATTCAGAAACTCTCTAAGGCCCATCTCCTTCTTGCTTAGCGAAGAAAACAAGGCCATTTCTTTCTTGCATCCTAAACATTGTCTAGGATGATATGTATTGCAAATCCCTGTGTGACTATAAGGGCATGCATTTCTTCAAAGACTGCTACATTGAAGGCACTGTTGATTTCATCTTTGGAAATGGCAAATCCCTTTATTTGGTAACTACCCCCCTTCTTCCTTTCTAAAGGCCATATATACCGAAAATCATTTTGTTCCTGCACCAGAGTAATTCTTGCAAGGATGTATGTGTGCGTTTTTTGATGCAGAACACCACAATTCAATCTGTTGCAAGGCATCTGGGGGTGATCACAGCAAAAGGCAGGGAAGATGTAGGCAGCGATAGTGGATTTACATTCCTTTACTGCAAAATAACCCGTGCAGGCAACAGTACCACTTACCTTGGCCGTCCATGGAAGCTAAGGCCTAGGGTCATCTTTACTTTCACATACATGGGCACCATCATCAACAGCGAAGGCTGGTCCACTGAAGGGCACCCTGAGCGCAACCACAACCAGTGTGCATCTGGAGCTCACATATTATTCTCGTACTGTTAAAATTAATGGTTTTGATCATAAAATTAACGTGGGATTACTTTAGTCATTTGCAGGACTGTATATTATGGAGAATACAAGTGTGTATGGGGCGGAGGCTACTTCCTCTGTTCGAGTTGGATATGCAAAAATTCTGAGTGAGAATGAGGCGAAGCCCTTCTTAAGCATAACTTATATCCACTGAAGCAATTGGCTTCTCCCACCTCCCAAGGTGTGAAAACTTTACTAAACACAAGGACCAATGTTCTGCAAATATATTTGTCTATCTGTTGGTGCTGAGAAGGAAGGTGATTAGATGTTTATCAGTTTGTAAGATAATCAAAGTGAGTGTTATAAGAAGAGAACTCTTATGTAATAAAATTGTGTATGTTACAGAAGTAAATGAGACATATGATTAGTCTTATTCATGATCTAATTCTAGTATTGTATTATAATTTTAATTAATAATTTGTATAATTATCTTGTTAGTAAGAAATTATAATGTTATAAATATTCTTTTTACTTGAGATTCGGATGCGTCTGCAGTGAGTACAAATCCTGCTTGCAAATGCAAAATTATCACCAAAGGTAAAAGAAGAAACGATATGATTAAGAGAAATTAATATAAACCATACTTTATTGCAATCCTTGGGACCAAACCGAGGTTCAAAACATTCCCAGGGATAATAAGGGAGTAAATTAAAGGTGGGACAAATCCCGAGTTCAAAACAATTACGAGATAAAAACGAAACGAAGGAAATATCAAATTTCAATAGCCATTCCAAAACTTCATTTGGTCCAGCCTTGTGCCTCCTCATCGCCTTTTTCTTTACTCAACAGCTAGAGGAACAGTCATAACCTGAAAATTACATAAGAATAAGATTACTCAACAGAAACGTTCTTATTCAGTTGAACAAATCCTTACCGAGAGGTTCAAACATATGGACATGAATATTTACCCGCTTGTTATACATCAATGCATGCAACATTTCAATGTAACGCTTGCGCCCACGTTGCTCGAGGTTACAAACATGTTTCGAAAAACCATAGACTCCAGTCAGAGTCAATAGCTTCTCAGAGTAAATCTGCCATGTATACCTACAAAGGAAAACATACGAGTAATGGGTGCTTTCATAAGAAAAATATATATCACAATGAGTTAAAAAATAGAGGCTTTCTGCTTACTTCTCCTGGATGCGCTTCAAGCCTCCCTGAGAGATCTTATCCCAATAAGATGGATCTGCCTTGCACTTTTCAAAGAAATGGACGAGGGTCTCAGCAGCCAGATCGCCATTATAAGGATCGATGTTGAAGCCGGATTTTCCGTGAACGATAATCTCAGCAGGGCCTCCATAGCAAGTTGCAAATGTTGGTAGGCCACAGGTCATGGCCTCAACGACAGTCAAGCCAAAAGCCTCATACAGAGCAGGCTGAACAAATGCTCCCTTGGTGTCACAAATGTGACGATAGAGTTCACCGTTTCTCACTCTGTTCATCTGGGAAGAAATCCATCTGAACTGGCCATTCAACTTGTATTTTTCAATTAGTTCATACATCCTCTTCATTTCGGCCTTCTCTTCCAAATCCTTGGATTCCTTTCTCCTATCTCCACCAACTACTACCAAGTTAACCAACTCACGCAGCCGGCTGTTCTTGGCATAGAACTCTACAAGTCCAGTTAAGTTCTTTACTCGATCCAACCTTGCCATGGTAAACAGAATTGGCTTATTGCGATCTTTCAGTATACATCTGCAAAATAGCATTTAAGTAATTATTAACATAGTCATATCATTTAGTGAAAGTTAAATGGTGTAAAACAGGATAGAAACTCACAGGTGCTCTGCATTCTCAACAGGGCTGTAAAGAAGCTCTTCAATCTCTGGGTGGAACTTCTTCAACCGCCGTTTCTCTTCTGTGTAAGGGAAGTATATGCTCATATCAGCACCAGGGGAGACAATGTTGAACTTAGGATCAAACACATCAATCCCATCAACAACACGGTAGAGCCCAGGAAGAGTGAAGGCAATGTGACTCTCGTATTGGCCTAGTGTGTCTTTGCTGAAATCATGGGAATGGCAACATTGTTAGGCTCTCCAATAAGTAGCAGCATTACACAAGGCAATCATATATAGAAAACTTGAAGATATATTACCTTCCAGCAATCTCTTGGAAAGTGCTGGTGATGATAAAATCAGTGTGGTTCATAGCAATAAGGTCAGCAGTAAACTGACAGGAGAAGTGATACTTATCCTCAAGCTTTCTCCAGTTGATGTCTGAATCTGGGTACTTCGTCTTCTCCAGAGCATGAGCAATGGTGCACTGCATAAAACAGCCAAGTTAAGTTTTTAGACTGAAAGAGAAAGATCCAAGTACAGCAAAAGGACATAGTCAATTAATTAGCTTTTAACAAACCTGTGTAACATCAAACTTATGTGCCAATAAAGAGGCAACGATATTTCCATCACTGTAATTCCCAATAATCAGATCTGGCTTGCCCTGAAACTCTTTGGATATTTCAAGTGCAACATCCTGAAAACAAAGAGAAACTTACTTGTAAAAAAAAAACCCAAATAGTAGTAATACATATAATAGAAAAGTTAACTTATGGAAGAAAAATGGACACGAGAAGATGGATGTTCAGAGCATATGGTTCACCTCAGTGTAAGTCTCCAGGTAGGGCCAGACTTCAAATCTTGAGATCCATCTACGTACAATTCCCTGCTCTGTTCTGAACGGAACTCGAAGAATATCAGAATACTTGGTTCCATACACTTTCTCAAGACGCTGACCACAAGTTGTTCCCACAGCATCCGGGAGGAGTCGAGTAATCTGGTCCAAAAAACAGTCAAATTAAGCATCAAACATCGCGTTAAAATTATTTCTGATAAAGAAAGGAGTCAAAACAAACTGATACAACATAAGAATACTCACGATAAGGATGCGTGGGGTAATGTTAAGTCCTTGCTGCTTGAAACGGTGGAGCATCTCTTCCTCCAAGGCACGGACTTGATCCAAGATGTAAACAACCTATGAGTAAATGTTATTTGATTAAAATTAGAACAACTTTAATTGCCTCATCTACTTCTTAAATCAGGAAAATTAAAAGTTTAGGGTTGCAAAAACTGACCTGGCCACCTGTGTCAGGGTACCCCAAAACATTGTCTTGGGCAAAGTATCCATGAGGAGTCATGATCACAACATTGAAGACCAATGGGATTCTTCCAAGGAAAGTTTCAAGAGTGACGGGATCAGGTGCCTGCAGGAGATCCAGAAGAAGATGGACCATCTCTAGAACATGCTCAGCGGTATCACCCCATCCCCTCTCCAAACCAATCTCCTGGAACTTTTTCTCAAAAGCAGAGTATGGGGTATCAGATGGTAGAGGAGTTAGATACTCCTCTGCCTTCCTCAGAGCATGTTGGAGGGAATTCACACCTTGAATTCTGTCATTCAGAAGCATACCCTGTGGCATGAAAATTGTGCAATTTATCACAAAGAATCTATTAGCTTCAACAGAAGGGAACTTAAAAAGAGGGTATGTATATTTAGCATGGCTTACCTTTCCCTTCTGGCAATGAATCTGGAGAAATTCAAGCAGTAAGTTCAAGTTTTCCTCGTCTTGGAACAGTTTGGCAGAAAGGTGGCGATTGAGGAAATCCATGCCGTTCCCAATGGACTTAGAAAGCGATGGGCGAGGAATAGAATTATTGAACGCGCCGAAGTCCAATTCCAGCGTAAACTGGCCATTGGAGCTGAATCCCATCATTGAACATCGTTTAGATATAAACTCGGTATAACGTGAAGAATAAGAAAATCAGGAGCTGTAAACTACCTTCCATCAACGATTTCCTCCTTCAACCGCAGATACTCAGCAACTTGCATTTCCTCTACGAAGAGCTTCTGGACATCAATAGCTATGTACTCCCAAACACCAGGAGCTGGACGAATGGCAAGGGCAACCAATGGAGACGACACTACAGCTTCCTGTACAACAATATTAGATAACCGAGACGTATTTGTCCAATATTCTCGTCAAACATCTTAGTCAAGAATCCAACAAACATAACCAAGACAACTTTGGAAAAAAAAAAAGGTGATTTAATCCCACCTGTGTAGTCCTGAGGACATCGACAATTATCCCATCAAGTGCTTGCTGTCCATCCTTCTTATCAAGAATTGATAGCAGCTTTTGGGATTTATGAATGCCCCGCCCAAGGCTTTCAATCCTGCATGATTTGTACAACAATAAAGTCAAACTAATGAACAACTAATAGTAGTTTTTATCATACTGAAACAGAAAGATCAGGGAAGCAGATGTTTCATATACCTTGACAAGATAGCCTTTGCCTGCTCAGGATGAGTAGCCAGAGATTCACCCAAATGTTCACAAACGCTTCCTGAAGCCATTGTTTTCTCCTGAATTGGCAGGGGAAGGAATATACTAAGAATTAGGCTATGGATAAAGTCAGGACATGCAACATATATATGATGAGACGATGGAATAGATCAATATAAAAGGGCAAGTTGTAGCAGTAGGACCCAAAAAGTTAGACGCAACCAAATGCAGATACCTAATTACAGCATTAAATTAGAGAATTAAAAGCAAATGGATGGAAGCTAGATCAAAAACAAAGAGCAAACACGTAGTTAAGAATTTTGAGGCTCTTAGAAGATTCAAATAATAATAATAATAAAGCAAAGAAGTTTGCAAAATACTCAAAGAAATGACTTGTTAATTACAAAAGGAGAGAACCAAAAGTACCTAATTGGAGGGTGAAGAACTACCTAAAGCCAAAAAAAACCTCTGAAAGACAAAAGATGAGTAACAGAGAAGAAGATAGATTATTGGGAGGAGTGAGGTCCAAGGTAGCGACAATGCATTGAATATATAGAGAGTGACTAGAGAACTAAAAATGGCAACCCCCTAAATGCTCAGAACTAACTCTACCAACATATGGACATAAAATCATAACTTAAATGAAAGAAATAACATATTTTCTGTCCAAGAAATTACCATAAAAATAAGCACAGACGTAGAAAAATCAGGTAAAGAAAGTGAGGAAGAAACTTAATGAGCAAGTTCATATGTTGTACCCAAAAGATTAGACTGTATTATTAACTTACTACAATTGGAGCGAACAAAAAAACATAACCCTTTGGCTTCTGTTGACAGTAATCTTAAAACTGGGCGTTAGGCAGAAGTGGGCTTACTTTTTTGGTCTCAATTCAACCAGGGATCAGTCTGTCTTAGAGTTTGAGGTTTTTTACGTTCAATTCCACTGGCCAATGTTTTTTCTTTTTGTTTTCCCCTTATTTGATCAAGAGGCCTATTTTTGGGAAGAGGGCTACCTAGCTTGGTTCAAACTTGGTTTGGTCTTGGTTACATTAAACCAGATCTTATTGGCTATGAAGCTGTAATAATTTCACAACCACCTTTTTACTTGCTTTTTTTTTAAGAAACCAAGGTCATAGATTTCAATTTATATGTTCCGCTAAAGCTATTAAATATATAAAATAATTATTAATAATTGAATGTAAAAATGTGTTAAGATTAATGCAAAAGGTACGGGTACTGTCCCTGACTCCTTGAGGGAAAATTTGGAGTTGTCACTCAGTTCTTATATACCAGAACCAAGCATCAATCTTTAAGGTTACCAAGTCTCGTCTTTGACGCAAAAAGTTGATTGAGTGATTTAACCACCAGAGTTTGAAAAGAATCAAAGTTTTTCAATTTTGATTCGGATAGCCAAGACTCTACTATTTCCTTTTGAATCAATTTGGTTAGGTTCTCATTAATTAAATGGCACGTCTCACTTCTACTTAAAATATCACGCAATCATGAAAAACTATATGTCCTATGCCGTGACACATGCATCTATAAAGAAAAAAAATACAAGTAGACTAATAATCTTAAAGTGATTTATTGACCATTAAATGATGCAAACAACATTCAACTATTTAAAATAAAATATAATATAATATAAAAATTACAACAAGGAAATTAACTATGCATCGGGAAAAAATATTATCATACATATCTTATAATATTACAAAAATGACCTTATATATTAGACGTTACGTGGCATGCTTCATTGTGAAAATCTATAACACATAAAAAATGATCAAAGTTGTTTTCAAGTTTGGTCACGTTGTACCTCTTTTAGATGACACGTAACGGATTGTGGAAGGGAACTGACTTAGCAAGAGTAGTTAAGAACTTGATGAATAGAGATACTTGTATGAATATAAAAAAAAGATTTGGTAATTGGTAAATATTTGAAAGAGCATTTAAATGTAAAAAGATTTGAAAAATGACTTGAACGTGAACACAAAAGAAGGTAGGAAGTTCTTTAAATTTTTCAATCTTAAAAATCAAGACAATGTTGATAATTTCTTTCAATAAGTGCGTATGGTGGGAAAAAAACTTTTAGCACAGTTACATTTGATAACATTCATGATTTCCTCTTCAAACACATCAGCAACTAGTGTCTTATTCATAGCCTCGTTAACTAAGCCAGGAACAAGTCTTGAACAAATCCCCAATCTCTGTCACTGTTAAAAGGAAAATAAATCTTTGTAAAATGCCTCAAGTTTTTCAATAATGCTTCACTCTAGAGTTAAGACTGTTAAGATTTTTCAATGGAAGATTCCGTTTATAGTGATTGCTTCTTTCCTTTTTTTTTTACTTTTGCCTTTTTCTATAGGAATGAGAAGATTGTGGAAGATGGGCGAGGAAACGGGGAAGAGAGGGAGATAGAGAGTTACAATGTGATATGATGAGATGCGGAATAAGCCCATGGGAGAGAGAGATTTGGACAAGCCCACATCATATGAAGCCACAAGCTAGAGTGGACTTCACAACTTTGTTTATAGACATTTTGAAAGTTCTCTCAATACCCAACGTCAGAACCACTCTTACAAATCAATAAACTTTTCTCTTCCTCCTTTTTTAAAAAATAATATTTATAAAGAGAATCATAGTCCACATATAATTAATCCATTATTTTGTTTTGAATTTGGTAAAAATAGTCGCTTCAATAGAAAATATTTTTATAAATTATTATTTTGATTAATATTAACTAATGACATTCAATTGAATTTTTTTTTATTCGAAAGAAAAGAAATCCGAATTTAGTATTTGTTCTTTGAACAGAAAAATTATTCACTAATCACTGAAGTAAATGCTTTATAGACATTACAAAGATCGCTACGCTCATGCTGAATACTATTAATTCCCCCAGTGAAACATAGAAGTGCATATGGTTAGAGAGTTTAGCCCTTAGAAAATAATCATGTGAATACATGTAATAAATTCTTGTACTGCTACTATCCAACATCTTGGTGAATAAAGGAATTGAAATATGAAAACATCTTTGATCGCGCATTGGTGTCGTAATCTTGTGGATCATGTGCAATTTTAAGAAAGAGAGCTGCAAAACTAGGCAATAGTCTTTCATGGCTTCATTATCAAAAATAAAATAAATAATCTCCATAGCTTCTAGTACCAGATTCATAATGGGGCAGAACGGGGACAGCTCAATTATAAGATTTGGTTTGATGCTACACTATCAAAGGCGCACATGACACTTCAATAATAAACAATCACTTGCACCCGTACAAAACTAATACTATTCTCCCACCTTCACCTTAGTAGCATGTGCATAAACAAGGAAAACAAGTTCTAACGTCATATTGTCCACCCAAAGGTTCCTAATATTAAATTTAGCCTTACAACATTATGCTCAAAATACAGTTTATCTCATCCGGCATTAGAGACAAGACTTGGAACCGATGCATGAAGGCGGTAAGCCTGGTAACCACCTGTTTCTTGTGAATTTAACAAGTTTTTTGGCTCAACTAAGCAATGGGAGATAAATAAGTGAACTGGGTGCAGCAGACTACGGGATAAATCTATAGAAGCATACCCATCTCGCTCGATAACTCTTAATTCGAGATGGAATTCCTAGAACTCTAATTTGGGACCAATTTTATGTTGCATGGTTTTCTGAACAATAGAAGTATTTCATTATCAATCAAACATTAGATGCCACTCACATTTCAATAAGGGCAGAGAGACATTGCCCTCCCCTCATCACATTCATTGCATACACCTGAAAATTTTCTAACTAAAAGTTCCCTATTGTTTGTCAATTAAAAAGGAGAAAAGAAATGAGAAAAAAAAAATCTGCATATAAAAGAGACCTTGCTTTAACCCCAAAGTTCTTGGCCACAATAAAGATCAGCACAATTAGTCTCTCCCAATATTTATTGAATCTCCAGCTGCAAAATCATGTAGAAACTTCATATTAGGGAAAAGTTTGAGAAGATGGAAGATGAGCAATGAACTTGTTCCATAAGCATGAGAGATAGGCATACAAAGGTAAATGCTTTTAGCTAAAAACAAAAAAAGACCTGTTCAGAATCTGAGCTATCAATAGGGTGACCCTTATGATTGTTCTCTATGCACTTCAATAGATACTTGAAGGTCTCAATCTCACAAGGGAGAGTAAGCCCGCCATTGTGATTATACCCAAATTCCTCCTCAGCTTTTTCCAGCAAAATCTTGAAGACAGGATGGCTGAGATAGCTCGTAGGGATGATAAACCTCCGAAGCTCTGGCCCAACATAAACTGCCAAATATCCCTTTGGAACATCAGGCGGTGGTTCAGGACTGTGGCAGCTTTCCTCATCAGAATCACAACACATAACATTTGTTAGCCTTTTGTTAACTGGTCCTGAGACACCCCCCTGATTTTCTTCCAACTGGGGGGCATTTGGCCTTGAGCCTAGTGTGACAGTTTGCCACTTTTGAAGGATTTCCTTTAGTCTAACAATCTGCCGGATTCCGGTCAACTTGCTTCCACCTTGGTCATCCATCCTTAAATCTTCACCACAATGGTGAAAAGAAACCCAGGATTGAATTTGCAGGGTTTGGATCTTCCACTACATGTGCAAACACAAATTTCCACGATTAAAGCAAATGAATCAACACCTTTAAAAGAAATTGGATAAAGTCATGCATAAGGGGCACGCAAAATTCAACATAATTATTGTTTCCTTCACCTAGACCAAACTAACAGATTGCCATACTCATAATATGACAATTAAGCTAACAATCACATACTTATCATCACTATATTAACATTGGCCTGCTAGGAATGATTATGCTTTTACACCCTCTCTTTCAGAAACTGATGCAATTGACACAATTAAATAACCTTTTAGCAAATACAAATCAAGCTAATTGACTTAAGAATAGCCCAAAACAAAATAAGAATTGTTAGCTTTTAAGCTTATCTGAGGTGTAGTCAGATAACAAAATTTTATATACAGGCTTCAATTTTAACACTCTAGATCTGCAAAATTAAAGCTAGCCTAATTTTCAATAATTCAAGCTTGATGGCCATCTAGCAATGAAAAATCCCACTCATATTAACCTTTTTTCCAATTACTAAAATGTTTAAATCTACCCCAGAAAAGTCCAATCCAAAATTCTGCTATTTCGGACCAACCACTCATTGAAACCTTAAACCATGTAAGAGAAAAAAAACCATTATCAACAATGAAACATCAAGACAAAACAGTCTCTTTCACATAAATTCTCCTCTTCCAACCCAGCTTTCATTACTCGCAAAACCATACAAGAAAAAAGAGCAAAAAAAAAAAAAAATCTTTCAGCAAAACAGAACATGCAAAAAGATTACAAAATAAAAAAGCTTATTACCTGAGTATGGGGGCAGGCGTTAGCAGAGAGCCCCAAGAAGAAAAGCCATTGCAAAGGAGGAAAGGGAAAGAGGCTTTGGAGGAAACTTGGGAATGGCAAAGCAAAGCTCTCCAAACGAAAGAAATTGAAAGAGGGGAAAAAAAATGATTCCAAAAAAAGGAAAACCAAGAGGATCCCCGAAAAGACGAAATCTATGTTAGAGAAATCCAAGTTGGTGGTGTCTATGTTTTTTTTTTTTTTTTTTCCGGATTTTTCAATTGTTATGACTACGAATTCGTCGTGTCATTAATTGTCGCAGCAAAATTTTCTTTGGGTAAAGCGGCTGTGTCGGAGGATGGAGTTTTCACCCTTTTTTTCTGTTATACTTTTTCTTCTCAGAGTCACTCTGTGCCCTCTATTTATATCTCCGCTGCTCAAACCTCGTCGATGGTTTTTGGATTTTGGCTGGCTGGCTGGCTGGCTCCAAAACCAAATTACTTATTATTATCTTTAATTAATAAAAATCAAGAAAGAAAAAGAGATGGATTTTGTTTTTGCTTAATTGTGTGGACTGTGGAGTGGGGGAGAGATCTGAAAAGAAAAGAAAAGAAAAGAAAAGAAGAGACGCAGTTATTATTAGCTCCACTTTTGATGACGTGTCACCATAACTACACCAACTTTGCTTTCATTTGGTGGCCTTTTTAGCTTTGGGTGCACCTGCTTCACTCAATCTCAGTAGGACCTCAAGAGGAATTAGCATTTTACGTTGAAATTTATTGATTTCAACTCTGAATTTTGTTAATTAAGTGGAAAATAGAAGAAGGGGGGGTTCGCTTGCATGCGTTGTCTAACAAATTTGTGTAGTTGTGATTAGAACTCTCACATGGGCCGTGGCATAAGAGAAATCATATGCCACAATCACAAACAACTGGATTGGGTTTATCAAGCATTTTTGTTTAAAAAAAAAAGATTTCTCTTTCAACTGTCATAATTCATTAATAGAAAAAATAGTCAACATGGGAAGTCAAATTTCTTTTCTTAACTTAGACAAGGACGACTCCATAATCTTAAAAAACTTAAAACTAAATATTTAAATTAGGCATTTTTTATGTTTTACATTAGCTATTTACATGTCGGTTAAAGAATATTTGTTACTTCTCAAAAAAAAGAATATCTGTTAATAGATCAAAAATTTTGGTATAAAAAGCCTTTATTACCAACAATCTTCAAAGTTGATAGTTTCCCTTGGGAGAGGGCAAGGCAATGGCTTAGTAGTACTGTTAAGTGGGGCTGGCTGTTTTGACCCAAAAAAGTGGCAAATGCCCATGCCTATCAAAGTTGGTCAGACGCTCACGGGCATTTTAGGTTTGGGCCTTTGACAAATTTTTTATTCAAAAAGAACAGTATACTGATTGTTGGACTTTCCAACATGGGGATGTAGCTCAAATGGTAGAGCGCTCGCTTTGCATGCGAGAGGCACGGGGTTCGATCCCCCGCATCTCCAGTGTCTGTCTCTCCCTCAATTTTTTTTATACACCGTAACAAAGTTGTGATTGACGGGACGGCGGCGTTTTCAATTTTGCCTCTCGACAGTGTGTTTGGACTCGAACTCTCTCCCAAGTCCCCTTCACTTTCTTCCTCAAAACGCTTGTCTCTCTCTGCGGCGCATATTATTCAAAAGTCGCTTTTTAGGACTCAAAATTCATCTAACCTCACGCCAACTGCCTTCGTCGGCGGCGACCCTTTTGTTTCAAACACTTCAAGTCGGAGCTCCCGTCTTAATATCTAACAGAACTGATTGGACCCGACCCGTTACCAATCTCCTCCGTTCATCGCGTTACATAAGGTATATACTTTTATTATTATTATTGCAAAGCTTGTCACTTGCTCACTTTATATTGTCGTTATTTCACATTCTGAAGATTAAATATTTGTCTAAATCAGTAAGCAGCAGCTTAGCTGAATACCCAGTTGAACTTTATTTATTAATTCGCTTTTGGAGCAAGCCCTTTTGGAATTTGATATGTTTGTTAAAGAATTGTAGTTTAAGTTCTAAGGCATATCTTCTTTTCCCCTTTAAACAGGGGTTGTTTTTCTACATCAAATTATGCTAGTTTCTAGGCTTTCTAGACTTGGATTTCGTGCTGCCAAAGAGCTATCACACGGTATGCATCTATTTTCAATTTTGGGTTAATTTCCTATGTTTTGCTTTGTATGAAATAATATATTTTGCAGATTCTTAATAATGCATGATTTGTATGATATGATCTTTATTTACTAACTTGACTTCAAATTGCATTCTTTTTGACAGGCGGATATACGTACATATCTAGAACAAGATATAAACAAAGGCCTTGCGGGCGATACCAGCGCTCCCTGGTTAGTGATGTTTATTTTGGTATATTTCATTTTCTATCTCTTTTGAGTCACTGAGAGAAAGCAGCCTAAGGCATGGGCGGTGGTTAACCCTCACATTTGGCTGTTCTTGGCAGTGTTCTATGTTAATCTAGTGCTTATGATATGCATTACTCTGTATGGAATGGTGGAGTTTAATTGAATGCAACTGGAAAAGATAGCAGTTTATGGAGAAGTTTTAGTTGTGATAAGGAAAGATATTAGTCTCTTTATCAGCAGTTAGCTATGTTACCCAATAGTGAATAACTCTTATGCCTTTATTAGGTGAAACATCTAGACTAGTCAATGAGCTACTAACATGATTAATCCTTTCCCTGCTTTTTATTAGGGTGATTCTGCTGTGGACAGTCTTGAAAGGAATGACCTCTTATCATATCTACAGAAAGAACATAGTGTTGCAGTAGTTTTGTTTACTTAGGGAATGGAATAATTTGATAAATGTTACTTATACTGACAATTTTGGGATCGGTAGAGGTATAGGAAAGATGACTAAAACTTGGATGAAGGTTATGTGAGAAAATATGATAAGCACACAGGCAAACATTTGATGAGATCTGAATAGTAATAAGTTGGAGGTAACAATAGTTGCCAGAATAATTAGAAAACAACTTTAGATAAATTGAGGTTGGTATTGGTATAAACATTGATGAATGATATACGTATCGACTATAGTTGATATTACACTAGACAGAATTGAAGAAACAGATTTCAGTTTTTACTATTTATCCAAAACAGAAAAAATGGTTATGTTTTCAGCTAATTATAAATCTATTTTCCCATGATCTTTTTCTCTTTTTTTCAATTTTTTTGGACAGCTTGAATTACTGCCAGAAACTAGAGCCTTTCAAGGTGCCATATTTCAACAGCATCATGATTTTTCTACATCAGCTTCCAACAGTGCTTCTGAGGGAGGGGATGAACAGAAAGAAACGTGAGTTCTTTAAATAAAATTGTAACAGCATGGTGTTAATGACTGTTAGATGAAGTTGCGCATCATTTACTTAGTTCTAATCTTCTTGCATTGGTGAATTATTTAGATTATCAAATCCTCAACTCTCTTTTTTTTTTTTGCTTTTAGTACACAGACACACACAAAAATATGAAAGAAGCAATACACAAACCTAATTTTGATTTAGAACTTCTTGGAGAGATGATGATGCATACTTCAATGGCAGTTAAAGTTATTCTAAACTGATTCTCCTAGGAAAAGCATTTCTTTGGCAAGACTCGATATTGTTTTCACATATTTTAACATGCTTCAAGCAAGCTTGAATATTGGTGGTCAATTACTGTCTCAGCTGAGCTATGCATAGGGTAGCATCCACCGCACCAGCACGTTTTAACAGAAGGACATGTATCTGTGTATGCATCTGCCTTTAATTAGTTGTGGATTTTGTGGGTGTGGTTTTCTGGTCTACTGTCCATCTCTGCACAGTGTGCTCACACTTTTAATAGGTGGGAGATGCAGATTGCAATTTATGGCATTCAATGACTTTGAAAAGCATGGATTTTACATGCCCCAGCACTGTTCTTTAAACACATAATGGCTTTATACGTATAAATTAAAATTGACTTTTGTTGTCATTTTGATCACACTATATTGTCTTCTTTGGCAGGATATCTGTCACATTTGTTTCAAAGGATGGAGAAGAAATGCATATTCAGGTGCCTATTGGAATGTCTATGCTGGAAGCAGCCCATGAAAATGATATAGAACTAGAAGGCAAGGATCATGATTCATTGTTCATCCAATAATTGTGTAGTGCTCCTTGGATCCAAAATCTTCTTGGGCTAATTCATTTACTCAAAGTTCTTTTATAATGATATATCTGTCTTAAACACATTCTACTCACACGAAGGATGCTTTAGCAATTAACATAGAACATAATGTGATTTAAGAACCTCCTTCTTGGTTTTTTTTTTTTTTTTGTGATTCAAATGCAGTTAACATGTTTTGGTAGCACAAACAGCTGGGTTAATTACTGGGGTCAATTAATTTATAGTTCATTGCTGAAATTTAATGTCTGCTTGTACTGTTGTTTCAGGAGCATGTGAGGGTTCACTTGCTTGTTCAACATGCCATGTCATAGTGATGGTATGCTAATAGCATTATATGTTATAAAAAATGCTGTTCACTGGTTTATGGTAATTCCAAATATTCTTTTAACCGAATTATTAGGGACTAAGTATTGACCCTTTTGCTAGGACATGGAGCAGTATAATAAATTAGAAGATCCAACTGATGAGGAGAATGATATGTTGGACCTGGCATTTGGGCTTACAGAAACGTGAGTCCCTACATTATATATCTGCTAGACAAATTTTTGTGAATTTTAATCTAAATGGATTGCCATATTCTTGAACTTTTCAGGTCTCGACTGGGTTGTCAAATAATTGCCAGGCCTGAACTCGATGGAATTCGTTTAGCAATCCCTGCTGCCACTCGAAACTTTGCTGTTGATGGGTATGTTCCAAAACCACACTAGAACGATACAACACTGAACCCTGTTTCATTGAGCGAAGAGGATCCAGTCATCCAGTTTTGTAGCTTCTGTATTGTGTTGGATCGACGAGCAACTATTATCCTCAAGTGATTTTTTTGTATTAGTTATTACTTAATAAATTCCCAATAATCCCTTTTGTGAAGTTGATTCTATAGATCAAATAATATTAAGGTTCCATTGACCACACTTTGTTCTACATTTATATGAATACAGACCAGGAAACTCGAGATTAATGTCAGTCTGACAGGTTCTATGCAACTATAACGATGTGGTGGCAGCTGATAAATTATAATTGAAGTATGGTTAATCTTCTCAAAATCATGACTGATGTATTAAAGTTCATGAGTTCAATCCGGTGTCCTAGTTTCTGCCTTAAACTGATGTTCTGGTTGGTAGTGCTCCGGGACAATAGGCCTCTAGAAGTTTTATGTCTGTGGTATGAGATAAATGCTAGCTAATTCTATATTGCTTAATTGTCTGGCAAGTTTAGATTGAAACATAGAAACAAATGGGTTGGGTGTTGATAAACAAATGGAGCACTGAGAGTCAGTGCATGCACCTCTCAGGCAATTTTACTTCACGATGAAGAATATGATGAAAAAGAGCGTGAGAGAAAGGCATGTCTTATGGTAAATGTTGGGCAGATTTTGCGTTGCTGTCGTTTGATAGCCTGCATGGATACTTTGTCGGGCCCCCCAGATGTATCACTATCTAAATCCAATTTGATGGACTGCAACTTGTTTGACATATTCCCTTTCGATTTCTAGTTTGATTGGTAGGTTCCACCTAAATGGGCCGATTGCTCTTTAAGAAATCTCACCTTTGTTAATTACTATCAGTTGGTACGAAGGAGTACATACAAAGGGGTTAGTAAAATTGTTACCTAAAAACTTGAAACCTTATGCTTCACGACGGCATTATTTCTTTGCAGAAAATTTTACATTATAAAATGTTTCTACTCTATTGACTGTTGAGCATCTCAGAATTAGCATTGGAATTTGTTGCGCAAAGATCATCCTATCCGCAAACTGGCTAATGTGAATTGGGAACTGAGTTGTTGCACTGCCATTTGCTATTTGACTCTTTCTTTGTATTTATTGGTGGCATCAGGAGGCTCTCATCATTTAGATTTCGATGTTGTCATTCCTTTGTTTTGTTTGCTGCCTCCAAGGAATAGACCATTGAATGATAATTGCGTCACTGAATTTAACAAATAGAATCTGCTGAGCTTCCCCAAGACACAAGTAAAGCCTGTTTGCCCTTTTTTTTTTTTTCTTTTTTGTGACTTTGTCAATATATTCAAGAATTTGATTGAATAGTAAATGCATAATACCTATTCGAATCTCCTTGTCTAAATTTAAAAAAAAAATTTGTGACGAATTGAAACGAAAAGCTACAGTCTATTTAAGGAAATTAAAAAAATGAGAAAAGATAAAGCAATGTTCCAGCTCATCCATCCATTAGTACAGTAGTATTATTAATTTGCCAGCTGCTTAATTTTCTTTTGCTACAGCTTCATTGGTTTTTTTAACAGAATTGTGTACAAAAGTCAAAGCGAGTTGGTTGAGTTTTGCCTTTCAATAATGGAATCGCCACGCTCTTTCTCCATGGGAAACGACAAAGTGCCCGTCCGCTGTGGCTTTCAGATCACGCAGGAGTTTAGAGCCTGGAAAGAGGAAAGCTATCGGAAGGCGGGAGGGGAGAGAAAAAAAAAAGTTGGTAAATAGAAACTAGAAAGAACCACAAACTACAGGAAAGGATACCAAAACCCAACCAATTTGCTATTATTTTCAATTTTCTTTTTGTAACAACACCAATTGTCAAATGTTGAAACCCAATCACCAGAAAATAAATGTTAAAACAAGGCATTCACTGCACTTACGAAAAGGATACTTATTGACTTATGAGTTGAATAATTAAAGAAAGCAAGGGAATAAGTCATTTAATAATTTATTACCTTTTGCCAAGGTCTGTGAATATGCATAACTGAAAAAGGAACGTCAAATGATTGCATAAAACTATTTTTTCTGTAATTTTCAATTTAAAGAGACTTGTATTATAACAGTGACTGCAGTGGTAACATTTATATATGATGCAGATGCTGAACCCCTGTTAAACCCATCATAAAACTATCACTACTTAGGCTAATTCAATTTAAATGTTTTCCTAGTCTAGAACTGAGACGCGTGAATTTTACATCTCAACTACTGTATGATAAAGCAAACTGCATGAAGCTATTTGTACTAGATGCACCTTTGATCTACATGTCAAGTTTTTGTACTTTTGTTTTTCCCCTTAGAGAGTACATATTTTTTCTAACTTATTATTTAAGCAAGCCGTACAGGGACGTGGGCAACATCCAATTTCGCTTTCACTTTAACTTCCAAATTCATAATATTTTTCTTTTTTGGCATATGGAATTATGGATGTTATGAAAACACGTTCTGGGGTAAAAGAGGTCAATACCCGTAAGACAGATTAACATAGGAAATATTTTACTGTAAAACATGTAGTATTACTGAGATATATCAAGCAGCTAGCAGGAGAATCAAAGGGTTTGAACAAAGAGGTCAGATTCTGTTAGATAGGTATGAAAATACTATATCATTGATATGACTACTCAACTTCGAGTGCAAATGCAACAAGCCATAGCTTGAACACGCATTGAATGCAACAACCATTAATTCAAAAAAAAAAAAAAAGGATTGCAAAATGCACACGAATTATTGAGGCTGCAGTGAAGGCAAAGTCGGTGAAATGAATTGTGGGTGCAGCAAAAGAACTCAAGCATGGAACTTTTTTTTTTTCAACTGTCAAAGTTGTAAAGTACACAATTATAGATAAAAAGAGGGCTATACTTCCAATTGTACTGCAAATGTTTGCAGGCCTTCTAGAAGGGCTTACGATCATACAGTTCTTTCTTACCTTCCAATAAGCTTATTTCCAACCTTCTTTTTTTTTTTTTATTTAAAAGATTTTGACAAATCTTATTATTTCCTACCAAAACTCCATGTCATGTCAAAATCCATACTATTAAATAGTCTGCATTTGCCAATTTTTTAATAGACACCCTTGGAATAAAATAAAGAAACCAAAATATTGTTTATGCAGTGTTATATATAGGCAGATTAGAATGTAAATTAATTTTAGTTTTTATTTGAAGAAGAGATATGGTTATCTTTTCAATAATGTTTTTTGTGACCCAATATGCAAATATAAGTTATGGAAAAGTCAGAAAACCTATATGTTAGGGAAATGTATGTTTCAGGAGATGATAACGTTACCTTTACCAACATGCTTTAAATTAGCAGTTCTAGCTAGTATAGTACTAGTAAAGATAGAACTCAATATTTGGTAACATTATCTACTATTGGAGTGTCGAAAGAAGAAGGAATTAAGGAAAGAGAGCAGACATTCGACATCGGCCTTTACACAGAGATGTTGAGCAGAATTCTATCTACTTTTCCTTTTAATTTCTAGTGTGTGTTAGACAAATTAAAGAAACGTTTCCAATGGCGAATAATGGAAGCATGGGTGAAGAGGAAGCTAATTAAGGCAGTGGCGTGTTCTGGCCATTGTTTTGACGCTTGTAGCCATAAAACTCTTAATTTAATGTTCAACAATGGAGAAAGAGAAACAGCTTTCCTCTTCCTGTATTGAAATGGTAGCTTCAGAGAAAGGGATTGACATAGCAGAAAGTGGGCGACACGAACATGACAACTACATCAATTATATTATTAAATCTTGTTCTTGCTATATCAATGGCTGTAATTATGGTTCATAATTTTTCATGCAAAACCCAAAAAAAAAAAAAAACTCACCAGAAATTTCCTTGGTTTACATGCTGATTGCAACTAATGCAATACATCTGCCATAAACAAAAGAAATTCACTTTGGCAAAGAATTGGGAGAATTGGAAAGTTTTCGTTGTTAGATCAAACTGAAATTTTCTTCTTTTTTCCCATAACCAGGTGTAGTTCGTATGATTCTGCAGGGAGCAGCTACACAACTAGGAAGAAATTCACACGATTTTGACCATGCTAAAATTATCCAAATTACAGAATAGTATATATATATATATATATTATATTTACTCGCATGCAAAATTTCAGATTTTTTCTCTCACCAATCACCACATTGTCACTTTCTAAACCATGACTTAATTTTCAATTTCAACCAAACAATTAAAACAGTGAAAAAATTGCTTATAAATCACTGTTTCTTTTTTCTTTTCCCTTATTAAAATCTCTAATGAATCCGAAAGGCAACAAATTTAGAAAATACAAAGACCGCCGCTTCCTAAAAGCAGGATAGCCGATCATAAAGTTGATAAGAAAATCGCCAACCAAGAAAGAAAGAAAAAGAAAAACATTTTCTTTATACCATAATATACATATATATATACATATATATACATATATATATATATTCCAAACTCCCACCTCCCACATTGACCTCATCAACTAAGAACCTCTTCATTTGTTTGTCTTTCATTAATTTATGCAAGCAGCCCCAACTCTGATTATTCTTCTCCTCCTCCTTCCCCTTTGGATATTTGTAAATGTAAATTATTATTTATTATTAGTAGGGGAATAATATTTTTCAAGAATTTGTTTGGCAAAACCTCAACTACTCTGAAATAAGCACGACTAATCTCCGAAGCGTTGAAATCGTGTTAAGTGATCGGTTGGGAAGTGTTTGTCTTGTTTTTATTAATAATCCTCTCCCCCAATTGCATCAGAAGAACAAGAACATATATACAAAACAAAAAGAAAAATAACAGAAACATTAGGGAAAAAAATTAGCACCGTTACAGAGTTGTTAAAAGAAAATAAAGAGAGTTCGAAGTTTTGGAGAAAGAGGACGCACCGGATTAATGAAGTCGCCGGCGTCGTTTCACTCGTTTGGAAGGAGCAGTTCGAAGCTTTCAAATTACAGCCGTTCATTTGACTTACCGGATGACCTCGAAGATCTTTCTGCAGATGACTACGGCGTTGGTGGAGCAATGTTGCCGATTTTTCTAAGCGATTTGCAGAGGAATAACCAGCAAGACCTCGTCGAAGTCACGCTCGAGCTCGAGAACGACTCCATTGTGTTTTGCAGCGTGACGCCGAGTACTCCGCCGATTACGGACCAGAAGGAACCCTCCAGCGTAACGGCTTCTTCCGGGGTTTTAGGGAGGAGTCTTTCGGCGACGTCGAGGATTCGGAGGAAGTTCGCGTGGTTAAAGTCGGGGTCATCATCGAGAGCTTCATCATCGGCGGAGAATGATCAGGACCGTAGGATTACGGCGCGTGACGAGAGGAGAATCAAGGCTAAGCTTCAACGGACGAAATCGAGTGCTCAACGTGCGTTGAGAGGGCTCAGGTTTATTAGTAAAACGACCGGTGCAAATGACGCTGAAGAAATGTGGAGACGGGTCGAGTCCAGGTTCGAGTCGTTGGCTAAGGACGGGTTGCTTGCTAGAGAAGATTTCGGTGATTGCATAGGTTCCTACTCTCGTACTTTGTTTGGCAACTAAGAAAATAAAAAAGGAAAATTTGAATTATTTTTTCTTCTTTTTGTCTGACGTAGGGATGGTGGATTCGAAGGAGTTCGCGGTTGGGATATTCGATGCGTTAGCAAGAAGAAGGAGACAGAGAATGGGGAAAATAACAAAGGAAGAGCTTCATGATTTCTGGTTACAGATTTCAGACCAGAGTTTTGACGCGCGTCTTCAGATTTTCTTTGACATGTTCGTTCTCTTCCTTACTCCTTTTCTCTCTTAACGGTCTGGACGCTGTTTACTTTTTCTTGGCAGAATGAGTTTTTCTACAAAAGCAACGGCGACCGAGAGTTTGATCTGTGGAAATCCGGACCAGTGATTTGAATTGATTGGT
Organism: Theobroma cacao; assembly: GCF_000208745.1. NCBI lineage: Eukaryota > Viridiplantae > Streptophyta > Magnoliopsida > Malvales > Malvaceae > Theobroma > Theobroma cacao. The sequence continues at coordinate 3,675,410 of NC_030858.1, forward strand.
TGAGAACAGTAATTTTGAGTAGTTACTCGAGCACCTGATTTTATCCGCTACATTAAAGCTGATGGCCTATGGCCCAGTTGACGACTTGACGAGGTTGCTAGTAACTTTTCGGTTTGTGTTTCGCGGGAAGCGGACAAGATCTGATATTTAAGTTTAATTTACTTTAATTTATTAATATTGTTGTTGATTAATGTGTTGCCGGGTTTTTTCTTTTTTTTGGGTTGCAAATTGGATGATTTAGTTGATCAAGATTTTGCAGGGCTGACAGCAACGAGGATGGAAGAGTCACAAGGGAAGAAGTACAGGAGGTAACTTTCATTTCATTTTCTTACTTGTATCATTATCAAATGATTAGTGTTTATTTATTTTTTAATTTGAGTGGACAATCTAGCCCAGCACTAATTGGAATTACTCCCAAGAAAATATGATTAATCAACATGTATTATTTATGTTTTATTTGGTATTTTTTATTCTATGTCGACCTACAATGTCATTATCTAATTTGTTTCTCATTTATTTGATTATTTTTAAAAACACAGCTTATAATGCTTAGTGCTTCAGCCAACAAGCTATCCAAGCTGAAAGAACAAGCTGAAGAATATGCCTCACTGATCATGGAAGAATTGGATCCAGAGAATTTCGGGTACATTGAGGTAAATCATAAATGTCACGTTCAAGTTTTGATTATTTCAGATGTTTAGTTCAAATTTATTGCAATTAGTAATTCATTATCGTTTCACAAATTTATATTCTCGGATAAGCAAATAAAGTAGGACTTATTGTGTCAATTTGGGTCCGTTTCAGTTATGGCAGTTGGAAACGTTACTTCTACAAAGAGACAATTATATGAACAACAGTAGGCCACTTAGCACAACTAGTGTTGCCTGGAGTCAGAACATTAGTTCCGCCAGGCCCAAAAACATGTTCCGAAGAGTGTGCTTTGCACTCCGGTGCTTGATGCTAGAAAACTGGAGAAGGGGATGGATTTTGTTGCTTTGGATGATGGCAATGGCTACGCTTTTTGCCTGGAAATTCATGCAATATAAAAACAGGGCAGCATTCCAAGTTATGGGATATTGCTTGTGCACTGCCAAAGGAGCTGCCGAGACTCTCAAGCTCAACTTGGCTCTAATTCTTCTGCCAGTTTGTCGAAACACTTTGACTTGGCTTCGGTCCACTAAAGCAAGGTCCTTTGTTCCTTTTGATGACAACATAAATTTCCACAAGGTAAGAAAGGGCTATTTAATGGACTTTGTTATCGCACTCACTAACTTATTTTAACAAAATTTTTTCTCCCTCAATTTCACAGATAATTGCCTGTGCTATAGCCATTGGAGTCTTAGTTCATGCAGGAAGCCACTTGTCATGCGATTTTATCCGCCTCACGCGCTCTTCTCCAGAAAAATTTGCTCTCATAGCCTCTGACTTCAGTCATGGCAAAAGACCGACATATTTAGAGCTTTTGACTGGTGTTCTGGGCGTGACGGGGATTTCTATGGTGATTTTCATGGCCATTGCGTTTATATTAGCAACAAGTCACTTCCGCAGAAATGTATTGAGACTCCCTGCACCATTCAACAGATTGACAGGCTTCAATGCATTCTGGTATTCTCATCATCTTCTTGGTCTTGTCTACGTTTTGCTAGTGATCCATGGAACATTCTTGTTCTTGGCCCACAAGTGGTATCAGAGATCGGTAAGAACTTTAAGATCATAGTTCTTTTTATGAGAATGACAGAAAACTACATGCGAAGTCCTAACTATGTTGGTGATGCAGACATGGATGTACATCTCTGCTCCATTGTTGCTTTACATGGGGGAGCGTAGTGTAAGAACGTGTAGATCAGAACATTATTCAGTAAAAATATTTAAGGTAATTTGATTAAGTTCTTTTCTTTACTATTCTATCTAGCTAAGCTTTGTCATAAAATGATATTCATGTTTTCTGAGATATCCATGTTTTGAGGAAACAAGAAAGAATGCAGTTTTCTTAGCTTCCTTTTTGTGAGTTTACAAGGTTTTCTTTAACATGCGCAGGTTTCGGTACTACCAGGAAATGTCTTCAGCATGGTCATGTCAAAACCACCGGGATTCAAGTATAAAAGTGGGCAGTACATATTCCTACAGTGCCCATCAATCTCCCCATTTGAATGGTATGCGTGATTTTGATGGATATCCTGCGTCCTCTAATCTTAATGGCCTTTACATTGTTTGATGTCTTACCTATCAAAATTTTGGAAATTTATTTGTACTTTATTGCGCGTTGAACTGACACTAGATTCATTTTTAGGCACCCATTTTCTATTACTTCAGCACCAGGAGATGAGTGTCTTAGCGTTCACATCCGGACGGTAGGAGACTGGACGCAAGAATTGAAACGAGTTTTCACTGATGTTAATGACTCACCATTTGTTATAGGTCGAGCTAGATTTGGTCAGCCTGGACATATTGATCAGAATGGGTAATTACACTAGCAGGAAACGATACTTTCTTATGTTTTAAGTTCAATTATTAACTCAACATGTTTTACTGATGCAGCCAACCAAAGTTGCTTGTTGATGGTCCATATGGGGCTCCGGCACAGGACTACAGGAATTATGATGTTTTGCTCCTTGCGGGGCTAGGAATTGGAGCCACCCCTTTTATAAGCATCCTTAGAGATCTTTTAAACAATTCAAGAGCAGAAGATCAAGTGGTACAAGCCACTTTCAATGGGACTGTTTTGTGCATAATTTATTAGTATTTTTTGCTTCCACTCAATAATATTTGCGGCTTTGATGGTACAGAGTTCCACCACAGAAATGACTAGATCAGACGACAGCTGGAACAGTCTTGCATCTTCGAATTTCACAGCTAAATCAAGCTCGACTAACGGTGGAAAGAAGAAGCCACAGAGGACTAGGAATGCTTATTTCTACTGGGTCACCAGGGAACCCGGCTCCTTTGAATGGTTTAAAGGAGTAATGGATGAAGTTGCAGAAATGGATCACAAAGTAATACTACATACATATACAACTTTAGAGCAAATCCAGTGTTTTTTATCATTACAAGAACAAGCTTCCCAAAGCAATGTCTTATTCTTCTCTCTTGTTGTTTCGACACTCAAAAACAGGGCCAGATTGAGCTGCACAACTACCTTACAAGTGTCTACGAAGAAGGGGATGCAAGATCAACCTTGATTACGATGGTCCAAGCTCTAAACCATGCTAAACATGGGGTTGACATCCTATCAGGAACCCGAGTATGATCTTCGTTTCCTAAGTAACTTAAAAAAGGATCATAATAATAAGCGTACTCCCAAAAAGTCATTTTCATCCGAGTATTCATTATGTATCAGTTTTTAATCATGTTAAAGTTCCACAAAAGTGTTTAGTAGGCGTACATAATTGAAATGTGCACATATCATTGCCCAATTTGAAAGATAGATTTTCTTTACATCCTCTCTCTCTCACCTACCAAACAACCTTTTAAAATTCCCAATTATTTGCGTGAGCAGTGACTGACCCTTTTGATATTCAATTCGATGATGCAGGTGAGGACACATTTCGCAAGGCCTAACTGGAAAGAAGTTTTCAGCAAAATAGCTTCAAAACATCCTCATGCCACAGTAGGTAAATACATTTCTGGCCCAAAAAAAGAGAGAAAAATTTATAACATATATAAAAGGAAAATTCAAAAGGACTTCCTCATTTAGTAACGTGAAGAGTATAAAAAAAAAAGAAAGTAAAAAAATAAATAAAAAGAGATTCGCGTGCAATGCACAGGCCATAGTCTAGTAAAGAATTAATCAAAGACTCATGATTATTTGTTGTTTAAGCAGACGACTAGTTTAATAAAAGCAAAAATCTGGGAGTGGGATATGAGTTATGGATTCTGCCAACGAGACTGGCTGGCCATAATTGGCTCCCATTCAATTCAACCTACTACGGGTACTTAAAATACAGCATCACAAGGCTGTACGCCACCAACTAATGACAAAGGGGAAAAAAAAATAAAGCCTTTATGACCTTTCAGCTTAACCCACAGCTGTCATGTTTAATTGGATAAATAGAAGAAAACGAAAAGAAACGAAGATTAGTACAGTTATCCAACAGTGTATGGAATACTATAATGGTCCCAAGCTTAGCCGACCGATCAAGAGAAGTACCCAACTCAATTTCTAACCTTTTGATCCCGTTTTTATACTATATATATATATTAGAACCATCCCTCTGCATTTAGAAAAGGGGAAAAAGAACTGTTTAAGGAAAGCTTTGACAGGAATTGTATCTGATGGTTAAAATTGCAGGAGTGTTCTATTGTGGAATGCCGGTGTTGGCAAAGGAGTTGAAGAAGCTATCACGAGAGCTGAGTCACAAGACATCCACGCGGTTCGAATTCCACAAGGAATATTTCTAAAGATCCTTGCATTAATATATATATATATTCCACAACTTGTTCCTGTTGTTTCTTTTTTGTAACTACAACAAGAAATATATATGTATACTGCATGTATTTATACCTAGAGTTGAGATGTAAATGTAAAATATATAGCATTGAAATTGTAAAACTTTTGTCCACTACAAATTTTGTAATATTTTCTTACATTGTGAAATAGCAATGATCATTAAGGATCAAGAAGAGGTTACATTTTGTTGCGATTTGTTTGAAATTCTACGGGGGGAAAGGACAAATTGCCATTGCAAAAGACAAAACTAAAATGAAGACATTAACAGGATTTGAGGGGTTAATGTTATTAATCGTCTTTTAATCGTTTGAGAAGCCTGGAAGCCCAGCGCCGGACACGTCGCTTGAGTGTGTAACCCACGACGATTCCAGCAGCAAAGCAAATTGCACAGAGTTTTGAACACGTCCCCAGCGAGACCGCTTGCCTGCAAACTCCAAACAAAACGAGATAAAGAAAATGTAAAAAATTGAAGCACTTCCATCAAAGTTCACTTTGATTGAAATGAACACAAGTTACCTGGGAGGTCTGGTGACTAAAACACGAGAGGTATTATCAGAGGACAAAGCGGCAGAAGCTCCAGCTCCTCCTCCGCCAAGCTTGTAAGGAATTTCGGCCAAGGAAGTAGGAGATCCTGATTTTGTGTCCTTTGAGAAGGAGCGGACCAAATTCTGCAATCCCTCCATTGCTGACTACCCAAAAACCCTAAACCCTCTTTTGTTTAGTTGTTAATAATGGGAGTATTTCGATTCGACATATCCCGCGTTCCGCCTTTCTTTCGCAAAGGACTGGACCTTGAACCAAAGTCGAATGATGGGTTCGTCCTCTAGGCCCAATTCAACGCCGTTTACATATGTATGTGGCCCAGTGTAGACAAAAGTGTGAAGATTTTATACAAAACATAAAATACCATTCACCCTAATAATAATAAAATACCATGCCTTTATTAAATCAAATCGTAAATATTACAATGAAAAATTAATCAAAGTAAAAAGACGTAAGAGAAATTACAATGGTTGCCGTAGAAAGAAGTACAGAAATGGGAGGCCAAAGAGTGTGGGTGAGGCTTAGGCCTATAACTGTGTAATAAGGGTAGTCCGAGGGGTGATGGCTGGGGACAGGCGGACAGCAATTGTCCACGCAGTGCCAATCTAATGCAATCCATCTTCTCCTCCCATACCCCTCTCTGATCCAATAGCCACCCAGGCACCAACAACCTCTTATCTTTCTCTCCAAAAATCAAAAAAGCAAAACCAAGCAACAACCAAAGTACACTTTGCTCTTGTTACCAAGGCACTTCCCCTTTCATCTTAACCAAAAAAATGGCTACATCTCTCACTCTTCCAAACCGTACCCTCGCTTCTCTATTCCCTTGTCACACTCCCAAAACTCAGTCTTCTGTTTCTCAATGTCTCCCACTTGTCTCCAAATCCTCACAGTCTCAGTTTTATGGCCTTAAGTTCTCTTACTCTTCTTCTCTTTCAATCCCTTCTTCTTCCTATTTCAAGACCTCCATTTCTGCCAAGGTACATTGCTTTACATTGTGTGTTTATTGGCTTACTGTTATGGGTGATTTACTTATGACTCTGGGGTTTTGCAGGTGAACAAAGGTTCAGTGCCTCCATCATTCGCATTGAAAGATCAGGATGGGAAAAATGTGAGCCTTTCCAAGTTTAAAGGAAAGCCTGTGGTTGTCTATTTCTACCCTGCTGATGAGACCCCTGGCTGCACAAAGCAGGTGACTGTTTTAAAGTCTTTGTTACATATATCTTTAATTTTTATTTTTATTTTTTGCTGTTGTGGAAGCCAATTAAGACAGGAGATAATAGAAAATTGGTAGCCTTGATTTCAGTAATGAAATCTTTACCTTTACACCTGCAATCACTCTTGGTTTCTTAAATTGTTGAATTCTTTTGCTTTAGGTTGTTGCAAACTTGCAACAAAATTTAGTTGCCTGATTTTGGGTGCCATTCATGCGATTAAATGGTTGTGAATTTTCAATTTTGTTAAGTATAAGTGATGCAAGCCCCAAGGATTGATGGAAATTAATACTTTTGCAGGCATGTGCTTTCCGAGATTCTTATGAAAAGTTTAAGAAAGCAGGAGCTGAAGTTGTTGGCATAAGTGGTGATGACACATCATCACACAAGGTAAAACATAAACCTTTTGCTGTAGAATACATTTGACCTTGAAGATTTAACTTTGATTGCCTTCCACTTTTAGCATTCTCGGGCGGTTATGAGCAGAATATATATGTATATGTGTATGAACTCCTTTCAGATTTTCTTGAGGACACAAATTCCTCTTACTCTGGAAGCTAAATCTTCATTGTGTGTGATAATTAGAAATTCTATTGTCTTTGTATATTCTCTCGGTGCTTATTCTTGATTGTGAGTAATAATAATTCCATACCGGATACTTATTCATGTCTTCTTGTCTTCAACAGTCTGTATGGAAATTAAAATAGGCGATCAGCTGGATATGCTGAAAATGCTTAGTAGATAATACTTAGATATCATTCTCATTTTCATATGGCATTTTTATCATTGATGCAAAATGAACTCCGGGGTTCTTGTAAGATTTGTGCATTTACAATTATACTACGATACAATTTTGCCGCTGTCTTGGAGTGGCCATGTCCTTCATCACACCCAGGGATTATGGGTTTGACCTGTCAATTAATGTCATCTTAATTGCTTGAACTTGACAACAATTTTTTTAATTGATCAGGCATTTGCCAAGAAATACAGACTTCCATTTACATTGCTGAGTGATGAGGGCAACAAGGTGAGGAAAGAGTGGGGAGTGCCATCAGATCTGTTTGGAGCATTGCCTGGGAGACAGACCTATGTTCTTGACAAGAATGGGGTGGTTCAACTCATCTACAACAACCAGTTTCAGCCCGAGAAGCATATAGATGAAACCTTAAAACTACTTCAAAGTCTGTAAACGTCTCTAGAAATTCTTTTTGTTCTTTCCTCCATCAGACACTCGCATTTCTGTTCTTGGAGTTAGACAAGTGTTTGTTTTTGTATGATTCAAGCCCCCCTGTTGTAATTGCTATGGTTGTAATCTGGATTTGGACCTACATTACAAGTAAACCAGCTGATCATTTCTGTTCTAGGAAATTGAGGTGCCCCTGTCCCCTGGTACCCTGGATTTACAAGGTATGAGAATATTGATGTAAATTCTGTGTTCAATTACCAACATAATTTGATGTTGTCAAGTCTGATAGGAAATCTAGCATGAATGCCTCGTCTCTGGCATAGAAACAACTGTTTTTGGCCCTCTGAGAACACTACTCACAACTCCACTAGCCCTCACTCAGCTTCTACAAAAGATAAATCTTGGCATAAGGAATTGAATTGAGCTTTTAATTCTGTCATAAGGTAAATGTATTCAGTGTCTTTACTAAAAGTCATTATGGTGAGTTAATCAAATGAAGGAAAGGTGGGAGATTTTGACTTCTCATTGACTTTTGGACAATTTTTATAATAAGATCTAAAACTTTATATACTGCACTGAGACACATAACTCTGAATTTCCTCTACATAGTAAGAATATGTTTCTTCACTTATTTTTTTATTTCTTTTTCAGTGTGATATGGAAAAACACAGGAAAACAGCTAAGTCCTAATAAGGACAATGACTGAGTTTCTATGGTTACTTAATACTTCTCTTCACTCATTGTCCTAATAAGGACAATGAATGACTTTCTATGATTACTTGTACTTTTCCTCACTTATTATTATTTTTTTCTTTTCAGACTAGCATACACATAAGTTAACCCGTAATTAGGGAAGAATGAATGATATGACCATATGATTTTTAGTTTTCGTGTCCATAATCCTGGCTACCGTAAGGGCTAAATGCTTCTGATAACCAGCTCTTCTTCCTCCAAGAGTTCCATCCCATTTCTTCACACATTGCATCACTGTGGTTGATGCTAAAAGTGGAAATGCAGTGCCTTTTGTAAAACCTGGATGTCCTCCTCATGACCTCCGTCTCTCTAGATATTTGTTCAAGCATATTTTCAACACTTGGGAGCTTAAATTTTTCATCAACTAGTCGAGCAAGCCACATGCTACGCAGCTCTGACGTGTGAAGGTTTGAAACACTTTCGATGTAACCCACAAAAGCCATATTCGGTACCAATGGGTGGATTGTTCCCCTGGAAAAGGAATTAAGTTGAGGCACATTAGTCTAAACAATGTTTGTTTATGTTATTTTCGGTGAAACGCAGTTCTGGTGCAATGTGCTTGAACAATTACCTATACAAGGGCATGATCCCAGAAGGATATTCTATCAGACTACGGAAAGGCTCTGGTAAAATAGATTTGAGTTTCTTCTTGCCATCATAACCGGTTGCAAGAATTACAACATCGGCCTCCATTTTAGTATTGTCATCAAACTCAATTCCTTCTTTCCAGAACCACCATTTTGATGCTCTTTTGATAACAATATTTCCCTTATCAGCCTCAGTGAAGAAATTTTCTGGCATGATGGCCATCTGACAAGATGCGTAATCTTCCTCAAACGGGTGGTCTGGTTTCAATCCATACTTCTGTAATGGAAGTTTCCAAAGCAAGTAGGACTCGATGAACTTTGAAACTCCACGCCTCTGTCAGGAACATCAATATATATCAGCTTAGCACTAAACCTTAAAAAAAGAAAAAGAAAAAGTTGTCTTAATAAGGGCTTTAAGAAATTAATGCGTTGACTCACCATGGGAGATAACAGGTAGCAAAGGAGGGTCTTGAGGATGCTTTGGTTAGGCCTTTCATGGAGGAACTGAGAAGCCCTTGTGGAATAGAACAGGAAGAAAGGCAAACCCCAGACCCAATAATGGGGAACAGTCCAGTGAGGTGTCCTTACCACCATGGTGCATGCTTGCCCTTCTGGCCCTTTATTTAAATCATCATTAGCAAAAATTACCACAATTATGATTAATTATATAAAAATATAATAAAAAATCTGAATATTTTCCCGATTTCCTTTTCCCATATCTCTCAAAAGTCAAAATCACCTAACGAAACCCTAAGTTGCTTGTCATGTGAAATGTACGCATTTGGTTAATAAAGGAACTTCAAAATTTCCAAGATAAGCCAAGGACGAATTGAACATATCCTTTTTCTTCATTTCCTTCGCCACTTTCTCATTCCTCAAAGTCCAAATTCTAATAGTGGAATTCTAATGTTATGATTCAGAAGCGTTGAAAAACGTGTTTGGTCAATAAAGTCTAATGTCCAAACGTGCATGGGATGCTTTTGTTAGTCATGTGCATGACATTTTGACCACTCCAATCTCTTTTTTAAAACCAAAAAAAAATCCATGCAAATTCGACCTTCCCAACGTGGAAACTCATGACCCCTACCTGCCCCATAACTTACTGAAACAGGATCTACAAATATAGGCCACACGCAGTATCCTTAGACTAGCGTGCATCATACAAAAATATTCCATCTATAAGAGACGGTTCAATTTTGATATATTCCTTCACATAATAATCACATGATAAGTAATTCAATATGCCATACAAAGGCAAAAAGGTTGGTAGATGGTGTTTGATTTGGAAATTTCGGTCTCTAACTAAGCAAGTAGTAATAATTTCATCACAAAGATTGTAGAAAATATTTCATAAAGAGAAAATTATGAAAAATGACATTTCTTGATAAAAATATTTTAAAAGTAATTATCAAAATAAATTTAACTATTTTTAACCATATTTAGTTATAACTTGACAGAAATACCTTTTAAATTATTTTAAATAAATTAAACTATTCATTACAATTTCTCTCTATTTGTGCTTCGAATTTCTCTCTCACCATCTCAGTCTCTCAAATTTTATCGATTTCTCTGTTCGGTATTCACCTGCTATGCTTCCAATTTCTCTCTCTTACATTTTCATATTTCTTTTTCTTACGCTTTTAATACACCAAACAATAGTTTTGACGTGCTTGAGTGGGTGGTTGTTTAAGAAATTCGATTTTTAAGTATTTTGGATAAAACTAAAATAGTAAAAATCATCACAAATGTATGAAATAACTTTTAATTGAATTAATTCGGGACCTAGATATCAATAAACTCAAAATTTATAAATTTATAAATCTAGGTTTTCAAAGAATTTTTTTTTATTTTTAGTCAAAGTAGGTGTTTTAGATAAAAAAATATTTATATTTTGATTTATGAAAACATGTTAGAAACACTTTAATCTGTGTCAAATTATCAAAAAAAAAAAAGAAAAAAGTTGAGAGGATTTGAAGTTTTACAGGTTTTTGTACATGGCGTGTCACATGTTTTTGTACATGGCGTGTAACACGATAACCATAATTTATTACAGATTTTTATATATGATGTGTCACACGCTAACCATAGCTTGTCACAGGTTTTTGTACATGGCGTATCACATATTTTTGTATATGACGTGTCACACGCTAACTATGGTTTGTCACAGATTTTTGTACATGACGTGTAACACGCTAACCATGACTTGTCACAAATTTTTATGCATGGCATGTAACATCATAGCGTGTAACTTTATTAAGGATAATTTTATCGAACTTGACTAAAATTGGTTAAAACTATAAAGAGAGCTATTTTTAAAAATATCTTATCTTTAAGAACTATTTTTTAAAATACCCCTTTCATAAATCACTTGATAAACTAATCCTCCTAAAGCAATGCACAAAGCTTGATGCATCTAAAATTATGAATTACTTCTAACTTAGTTGCATTAGTTAACAAAATTATTAATTCTAAGTTCTGATTAATAGATATAGTCAAGCTTAAATAATTGCAAACGATTACCTTGATTTGCTTCTGCGCACTCCACAGCTAAATCGATGGCTGATTTTCTGCAGCCAACAACGACAACCTTCTTTCCTTTAAGTAGCTGAGAAGCGGCTTCCTTGTCCAGCTTGCAGTAATCAATTGAGTGAAGGACCTTTCCCTGAAACATCTCAGTGCCTTTATCGGGGGGGAAACTTGGAATTTTGGGTATGTCCCCATACTTTCCAATGCAAACAACGAGAAATTCAAAGGCATGCCACTGAAAAAGCAACAACAGTAGACGAGTAAATCAGCATGCACCTACCAAAATATGGATAATATAATGCCCTACTACTCTTATACTGCAATAATCTTTTAGGACGAATTAGTGAGTCATAATCCTTAAAAAGAATAGCCGTTTTTTACGGAATTTATTTGATTCCTTAAAAGCAAGGCATATCGGAGGGCTTGACTATCAAACTTCCAGCACCATGAAAGCTGAAGACCATTATGTAGTTATCTTGGACTTTGATAGAGGAATATTTTATGTTAGGTATCAAACTTGAATTTTTCATTCCCTCTTTTTCTTTATCCTCCTTCTATTCTTCTTGCCAGAGGGGTTATAATTTTCTTTACTGAGACTGAAATAATTCATGTTAAAGGCCAATTTCCAATTAGCCTTCTTCTTTTTTTTGGTGATCTGTTGCTATTAGCCAGGCTAGTTCAAGTAGTATGTCTTTTGGTAACCATTTAAATCAGAGGATACAAGCCAATATTCGAGAAAAGAAGAAAAACAGGAAGAGTAAAAGCAACAACCTTAAGGTTTTCTGAATCGTTAGTTTGCACAGCAATCTCCCAAACAGGATGGCCTGGCAATATTGGACTTCCATGCTCCTCAGCATTTCCTGTCAGCTCAATTGTTTCCCGTTCACCAACAAAGCGGACCTCCACCACCTTTGAATTGAACTTGACAAACTTCAACACATCGAAGTGCTTAGCATATGATTCCAAGTAATCCAATATCTCAACATGAGAAGGAAAACTTGGGTCATCACGATTACGCCATTGAAAATCCGAGAACTGGTAATCCTTACGAGAAGATTGTAGTTTAGTAGAATTATAGGAACAGCTTTTCCAGACCCCTCCTATGGAATCCGAGGCCTCGAAAACAACTGGGTTATGGTGAGAGAGCTGTTTAGCAGCCGCGATGCCGCTAACACCAGCTCCAATGATGGCAACCTTAGCCATTTTGGGTTATATGATCCTTGAGAGTTAAGGTGGCTAGAGAAATGAAAGCAAGCTATGGTTTGGAACTTGAAGGTAAACAATGGCTCTACAAGGTGATAAAAAGGCTCAGAATTTGCATGTATTTATAGTTGCATGAGAGACGTCATGTTAAAAGCACGTGTAGTGGACTTGAAGATAGATAGAGTTTGGTTTACAAAGAGAAAGGGAGGGAAGACCATTTCCTTTCTTGTAATATTATACATGTAATGTGAAATTGGTTCGTTAGAGAAGGGAACTTTCGCTAAAGGTTGTTGTTAAATTTCTATGCATCTTCAAACTCTAATATAAACTATCTATTCCTTCATAAACGTTTCATGTAAACAACAGTACTAATTATAAAACTAGTTCCCAATTTCCTTCCTAAAATTTCTTCCGGGAAACAACTTTTTTTTTTGAAAGTTAGATAATTCATTAAAAGGAGTAACCAATGGTTAAACTCCATTGAAAAGTACAAAAGAACTGTAATTTTAAGACCTATGCTCAATCCTAGAGATGGCATAACTCTGAAAATTACACGATGAACAAAGCCAAAGCCCCTAACACCAAATTCCTAAACAAACATTCCCCTTTCCAATCCTAGAGGGGAAACAAACAGCTCAACTAGGTCATCAGATCAACACCTGGTGGGCCGTTTCGACCCCCTCTCCCTAACAAAGAACCAGTAGAAAACAGAAACATCATTCAGACTTAACAGCAATCCAAATTTCCGTCCATCAATTTGCCAAACAGTCAGAACATAAAACAATGATCAAGCACAAGAAATAGGACTAGCAGGCCAGCCCCTCCCCCACCTCTTATTTTCCTAAAAACCCAGTGAGGCCATGGAACACATAACCCAAAGAAAAGCAGGGAACAGAGCTCCCTTCTCGTAAGTAAGAGACCCCCCTGAACTTCCTTAAGGCCAAAAACCCAACCCTGCATTTTTCTCCATTTCAGAACATCAAGAAAGATACAAAGCTGGACAAAAACAGAGACAGTCATACCCTTCAGGAGACAAATCCTACCTAACAGCTTCCGGGAAACAACTTAATCATATATAATATATCTCTCCATTTCTCTTGAAGAAATTGAACATGCAAATTCTTTGCTTTTTAGACGACGACTAACATTTAAGTTAATTTGGAAGACATTTTGCTCCTCTCCATGAATCTCGTGCTTAATTTTTGCTGACTTTATTTTAGCTTAATTGGTTTTTCACCTTTTTTATTTATAAAAGATGCAAAAAATGGAAAAAAAATATAAAAAAAGAGTGTTTAAAATCAAACGCAATTAAATAACTTTTAATTCATCCTTGAAAAGTAAAATATTGAAAATCATGGAAAGTATAGTTAAATTGAGTAGCTAGTTAATCAGCTTGCACAAATATTGTTCCCAAATGGGACAAAACGTGAACAATTAGTAACTAATTAACAACGTTTAATTATTTAAAGAGTCAAATTAAGACTAATAAGTAGTGTGTTGAATATAGACTTGAGAATCACATTCCAAGGTTTTCTACTTTTCGTATTAAGAGTCCAAGGAGTAAGCCCTTCCGTAAATTACGTTTAACACAGTTCACCGTTCTAAATCCACACAAATTAAACCAATTTCCTCTCATGGAATATATTCCGAACCCGAATTATACTTTTACCTATTTATTTACAAATTTACAATAGAAAATTTTAGGTGGAGTTACTTAAACAAAAAATGTGAAATATTGATTTAAAAATGGTTAAATAAAAAATTAAATTCAATAATTAATACTTACAACATTCATAAAAACTTATAGAGTAAATTGATAATATTTAAAGAATTAACTAAATATAACATTCAATCACATAAATTTAAATCAATTTTTACTAAACAAAATAAATAGATACGTCATGAGTGTTTAATTAGATCACCACCCATTTATACAAAACCTGTTATAGTTTTATGAACATTTGATATACTCAAAGATCGAGTTAATTATATAATTTATCAAACTTCGATTTTCATTTTATTTTTCTGTAATTTCGTTCCATCAACAATTTCACATAATTCACTTAATTAAGAATAAACCGTAAATAATTTTTTCTTGATTCAACAAAATGAGGATTATATTCATTAACATAATCAATAATTGCATTCATTAAGCCATGACATATGACTATGTATTATTTACAAAAAGTGTATACATTTTACACAATCCTATATATAGAATGGCGAATTATAATTAATATAGTCTATAATATTATATATGAATTCTAAAAATAAATCCCTACTATAAACTTCACATTTATAAAGCAAAATTCCATTTTCTTTTTGGGAGGCAAAAGAATGGTATTGGCTGCAGAGGAAGTCAAATTCAGAGTTTGACCAAACGCTTGAATAATTAATAACTTGCCTCTCTGTAGTATTTTGCAAGGACACAGATTCATCGTTGGCTGGAATATAGAATTGATTTTGAAAGCATTACATCCACAATTAAATATGTATATATATATATATATATATATAAATTAGTGGTGTAGTTGCACACATCTCTCTGACCACTGGACCTCAATTTCTTGGAAAATCTACTTTTCTTGCACAAATCTTCCATTTTTGTCTGAAGTTGATGAGATTCAGTAGTATCCTAATATAGATTAATGCACAAATCTTGAAGACATATTTGTATATATTTTAATCTCTGAACAATGTGCATGAACCTTGTGGCATTTTACTCTTGCAGGAGCCAGGAAGTGGTGGAAATGCCCTGGAAATTTAGAAGAAGCTTGTGGGAATGTTAGGCCCTTGGAGACCACATTTTACAATTTTGACACGGAGGTTGCAAAATTGAGGAGTGAAGTTTTATCAAGCTATTCTTAGTCCTGGTAAAAGTGCAGTCAGAAATATGTTGATATTCAAAGTTCCTTTTCTACGAATACTATGGTAGCACTTATCAAATTCATTGTACAGTTTCTAGTTGCCACAACAAAATGCCAGAACAGAACAGCTTTTTAAATAAATAAATTTATTTATTTATTTGAGGGATGGGGCCGGGTTGCCTCATTTTAAAACAAAACAAGGTACTATTTGGTGTCCAAAACCGGGAGCTTGCCTGTTTTTCCACGGCAGAACCGTTGAAAATTGGAGTTTTGTAGTAGCCAGATCAATTCAAAGTCGCTTAACTTTGTGACTAGCAATGCCTGGTCAGATTTAATTTATGGCATGTGTTTGAGACCAGACCACCTAGAAATTGCCTTTACAATTTCAGACGTCATGTGTCCTGTTAAATATGTGGACACTCCTTGTGGCTATGACGAGTAAAATCCTTGATTATTGGAAATAAAATAAATGACCAGGGGACAACTAATTTACGGGGAAATCATGTTTAACCATGACAGATCTGCTAAGTACCTTCCAATTACACTATATGAGACCTAAAAATGCAATGACACATCCCCCAACCTGGAAATGTGACCAGTAATACTCCTCCAGAAGCTAAAAAGAAGGAGAAGATTTGACAAAGAAAAAAACAAGACAGAGTTAGGGGAGGATTAGATGGCGCCGGCCCAATGCAATAGGTTTTCTTCATTCTCCGAGGTTTGATGAGATTTATTAAGTCTTTTGCTTAGGTGGAAATGAGAATTTACAACGTACTACCATGATAAATACTTACATTGAAAGAGATTCAAATTACATTACGTAATATATTTATAATATTTAATTTTTTAATTATAAAAAAATTAAATATTATTTAATAAATAAAAATTTATATACTAATTAATAAATTAAATATATGTAATTATGAAGTTCATTTGAATGATGTAAAAGCAAACAATTAGGCAATAATCCATGATGGAGCGAAAAGTTTTTTGGTTGGCGTGAGCAACTGGCTGCCCTGCCTTAGCCAATGGAAAACGACATCCAACATGCAGAGCATGCAACACTATCCGGATCTAAAGGCAATAGTTCCGCAATAATTAGTACTCGCACTCGGTGGCTGGCGGCTTTCCCAGCTAGGTCGTCCTCTACTCCCTGGCTTAGACATCTCAATACTGAGAGGCTACATTTTCCGACAGAGGAGACTTTTAATTGATGCCCAGATTTCAAATTTGATTTGAGTGATGGCTATTCCCACTGACACTTAAATAAATGCATTAAGACCAACCCCACTGGCTTTTTGTCTAGAGCCTGGAGTCTATGCCAGTTTTTCGATTGTGCCTCGTAGTCTAAATAGCTAACGCACGCCCCCTGTCATGCGGCAGCCCCACCCACATTCATCGTTCTGAATGGGAGTCGGTCCAATTGGCGATCGCACAGGTATCATTATGATTGGAGATGAAGAATTGAATGACGGATCCATTTTTGAAAATCAAAACTCTCTTCTGTTTCCCTGAAGAGACCGTCGAACGAAGAAGAAGAAGAAGAATCGGTGGGTGTGAAACGTTTGAAAGTGAAATCTAGAATGTTTTTGAAGGCCCAAACCAAACCAAACCAAAAAAAAAAAAGAAGAAGTCTCCAATTCTTAGCTACGTCAATGTCATTCCGTAGTTTCCACAAACTCATAAATGTTATTTGGCAATTTCGAATTCGAAGTCTGTCTCAATATTGGATCAGGTGGGTGTACTTATCTAACGACTATGACCAATGTCATTTGCATTTTCGACCTTTCGAGCATTATGAGGTGTACAAATTTAGCTCCATCCATTCATTTCCAATTCCTTTTTATCTCTTCTTTGAACTTTTAGTCAAAAATAAAAAAACAAAATTTATGATGACAAAAGTTTTTATTAAGTGCTTATTTCTTTTTCTCCTTCTCCTTCTGTATGTTGGCATAGCTTGCACGATAATGAAAGTAAACCCTTTCCCTATCTTTTAACTCATTGTTCTACGATGCTACTAAAGCAAACTTATGACATCCAATTCCTCTATAAAGAGATTTCCAAATCAGAGAAAATAGTTATTCCTGGACGTTCGGGTCCTCTTCTCAAGGCCAGCCCTTAGGTAAGGCCACCCAAGCAAAAATTTTAAATCTCAAATTTAAAAACAATCCATAATTTTTGAAATTATTATAAAAAATAATTTAAAAGAATAAATAAAGATAACTGAAAGAACAATTAAAAAGAAGAAAGAAAGTATTTAGGGGAAGAAAAGAGATCTTATTGAAGTGTATATTTACAAATGAACTGAGGGAGCCTATTTATAGGCAAATAACTTCCTTATCTTAATAGAATTTACAAGATGAAGATAACACTTAGAGATTAGATAGATTAAATCCTAATCCAATCTAATTTACATCAAATCTAGATATAGATAGAATAAATGGATATTCACAAAAATATTCATAACAATCCCCCTTGAATATCCATTGTATTAAGAATATGCCTCGTTAAAACCTTAGAAGGAAAAAACCTCAAGAAAAAAAATTCGAGTGAAGGAAAAAGAGTACATAATTCTTTTCAAGAATACGCTTATGAAATACTGCCTCATTAAAAACTTTATCAAGAAAAACCTAGTGGGAAAAACCTTGATGAAGAAAAAGAGTACGGTGCATATTTTACTCTCCCTGATGACTGCATTATAGAGATCTTTAAAATGATACATTCCAACTTTTCAAATGTTGCAGTAAGAAGGGCTTTAGTGAACAAATCTGCTAGATTGTCACTTGACTGAGTTTGTTGAACACTAATTTCATCATTTTCTTGGAGATCATGAATGAAGAAGAATTTTTGGAGAACTATGTGTTTTGTTCGATCGCCTTTAATATATCATTCATTTAGCTGTGCTATGCAAGCAGTGTTATCTTGATATAACATTATTGGAATTTTTTTCTTGGTTAACATACCACACGTTTCTTGAATACATTGAGTTACAGATCTTAACCTAACCAGACACATTCATGACTTCCTCGTGAATTGCTAAAATTTTTGCATGGTTAGAAGAAATAGCAACTATAGTTTGCTTTATAAAATGCCATAAAATAGCCATACCTCCATATGTGAACAAATAACCTGTCTGGGATCAATCTTTGTATGGATCAGATGAATATTCTGCATCTGCATAACTAATTAAATTTTATTTTGATACATTTGAATTATATAAGCCATATCCATTGTTCCTCGGAAATATCAAAGTATATGTTTAATTCCATTCAAATGTCTTCGAGTTGAAAAGAACTATATCTTGCTAATAAATTCATAGCAATTGCTATATTAAGTCATGTATTGCTAGCAATATACATTAATGCTCCAATTTCAATAAGATATAGTACTTCAAGACCATGAAGTTCTTTATTATCCTCACGAGGTCGAAAAATGTTTTTTTTTTTCACATCTAATGACCTTACAACCATTGGTGAACTCAATGGATATGCTTTCTCCATATAAAATCGTTTTAGCATTTTGTGATATAATTTGATTGGTGAACAAAAATTCTATTTGCCAAGTGTTCAATCTAAAGACCCACACAAAACTTTATTTTTTCAAGATCTTTCATCTCAAATTCTCTCTTTAAATAATTCACGGCTTTTGATAACTCTTCAAGAGTTCCGATAATGTTCAAATCATCAACATAAACAACAATTATAATAAATTCATATCTAAACCCCTTTTATAAAATACATGGGTATATAGGATTATTACTATAGCATTCTTTCAATAAATTTGCATTAAGGGGATTATACCACATGTGTCTGAATTGCTTTAATCCATATAAAGATTTATTTAATTTAATTGAATAAATTTCTCGAGAATTCAAATTTTGTACTTCAGGCAACTTAAATCCTTCAAGGATTTTCATATAGATATCGATATCAAATGAGCCATATGAATAGGCTGTAGCTACACTCATTAGACGCATTTTTATTTTCTCATTTATTGTCAGACTAGTTAATATATAATTATAATTGTGTCCACCACAGAGAATATCTCTTCATCTTCAATACTAGATGTTTAGAGAAAACTTTGTGCAACAAGCCGTGCTTTATATCTCATAACTTCATTTTCTCATTTCGTATTTGCACAAATACTCATGTATATATTTCACTGGTTTTATACCATGTGGTGTACGAACTATAGGTCAAAAAACTTCACATTTTGCAATTAAATACATTTCCTCCTTAATTGCGTCTTTCCACATTGGCTAATAATTTATATAAGTTCAAGATCTTCGTTTTTCTTTCATAATAGTGAGCTCTATATTATATACAAAATATCATCGATGTTTATTTACTAGTTCCATCTTTTCCCATCATGACATAATTGATTGAGATCTCTTCATTTTCAATTATTTCAAGACCTGAATTTCTTCTAAAATTTTTCTCAATTATGTTAGGGGTCTCTTTTAGAGTTTCTACTTACTCTTTCTGACCATCTTAAATATTTGCTTCTTTTCTTTTTCTAGAATTTTATCTTTAGAACCTATTGATTTCCACGCTTCTGGCATGCCTTGTCCTATAGGGACATCAATGCTAATAGGAATATTTGCAGTTGGTATATAAGATTTAGTTATTCCCTTTAAGTCAGTAAATACGTCTGGCAATTGATTTACTATATTTTGCAAAATAATTATCTTTTGAACTTCAAGTTCATATTACTTTGAGCAAGGATCAAAACTAGATAATGATAATTTACTGTAAGAAATTTTCTCTTTCAGCTGCTTATTTTCTCCCCCTAATGTTGAAAAAATTGTTTCATCAAAATAACAATTGACAAACTTTATCATGAATAAATCTCCTATTGATAATTCTAAATATTTAATTACAAATGGAGATTTATATCCAACATATATTCCTAACCTCCTTTGAGGACCCATCTTTGTGCGTTGTGGTGGAGCAATTGAAATATATATCGCACATCTAAAAAATTCTTAGATAAAAAATATTTGGTTCCTGACTATAAACCAATTGTATAGAGAGAATTTATAATAACTCGTTTGGCCTGATGCATACAAATGCTGCTGCATCTAAAATGGCATGCCCCCAAGTCAACATTGGTAGTGTGAATTTCATAAGCTTGCAATCAGTTCGAAGCGTTTAATAAATAATTATGCTAAACCATTTGTGTATAAGTATAAATAACAGGTTGTTCAATAGTTATTCCAACTAATATGTAATATTAAAGGCTTGAGATGTATATCCACAAGCATTATCAAGATAAATAATCTTGATTATATAACCAGAAAAATGTGCTTGCAAATGAATGGTTGCAAATGCCAAATTACAAGTTATAATAAGCACACATGTGACCATCTAGTCGATGCATCGATTAAAATGACAAAATATCTAAATGGATCACAAGATGGATGTATGAATCCACATATAACCTTGAATATTATTAAAAAACGTAGAGAATTCAGTCCCAACTTTAGTTGGTGGTAGCCTTATAATTTATTTACCTTCAGAGCAAACAACAAATAAAATTCATTAGATTGAAAAATCTTTTGGTTTTTCAATGAATGATAAATTTTCAATTCTTTTTTTTTTACATCATTATTGATCCGGGATGATCCAATTGATCATACCAAACATTAAAATCATTAGTAAACTTCTGGTTTACTATGAGTTTCAATTACTCTAATATTTGTATAGTTTAATTCTGAGAACAAAGATAGTAATTTTTTTCAACACACACTTTCTTCGTGAGATAATTGCAATATAGAAATATTAAGTGTTTCTTTCATTCGTTATCTTAATATGATATCTATTCAAACAAATATCTTTAAAACTTAATAAACTTCTTTGAGACTTAATAGAAAATAATACATCCTCTATTATTTTATTCCTCCATGTAGTAAAATATTAGCTCTTCCGAAGCCTTCAATTAATTTTAGACTACCAGATATTGAATTGACATTGGCTTTTTTTTTGTCAAGTAGGAAAAATATTTTTTGTCTTTAAATATAGTGTGTGTTATAGCAATGTTTGCTAGACATATATTTACATTATTGATCTTAGATCCAACAAGATCAATATCTATATTTTCTTCAATAAAATAAAATATATACAATAAGAAACTTGCAAGTTAACATAAAAGAATATTAAATATACAATTAAAACACATAATAAGAACATATCATTTAAATATAATGAAAACATATTAAAGTATCTTCATAATATAGTTATACTAAATATACCAATTATTATCAAGTTCATTCTCAGATATTTATATTACCAATCATGTAATCAATTCTTTTTTCAAAGTGAACAAATATCTTGATGTGCTATACCAATTTGGTCATGATTAAAATTATCACAAGATATTTTAATTTTCAGTGATGCTTGATAAAATTTAAGACGTACAACAGGTACGTGATCAATGATCTTTCATGCCACATCAATAACAATACGTTTTCTATATTCTTTTTATTCTTTTCATTATTTATCCACTTCTGATGGGTTACAAGTATTCATCCACTTTTTGATTGATTATCCACTTCTAGTGGGTTAGTGGTTTAATGTATCCATCTACTTTTTGTGCATTGAAAGTATGTTGAAAGTATTCATCTATTTGTGGTAGGTTACAAGTATATATCCACTATTGGTGGGTGATCCACATATGATGGGTTATCCACTTCTGGTGGATTATACATTTTTTAGAAGGTTACGACATTCATCCACTTATGGTGGTAAATTATCCTTCCACTTCTGATGGTAAAATTATTTTTAAATTTTAATAGTAAAATTATTATCCACTTCTGGTGCTAAAATTATAATTAGAATTAAAAATAGTGATAGTGTAAATTATTATAACGACCTTTTCCATATCCATGATCATAATTATTAAATAATGTGGCATTCACTTTAGGGAATAGATAGATTTATGACCATTACCATAATTATTAAATGATGTCGCATTTACTTCAGGGAATGGACAACCTCAGGGAATGGACATTATGATTTTTCATTAATAACTATATAATAGCAAATTTACTTTCCAATTAAGAGACATAATATAATATATACTATATGATAGTAAAATTCATATTAATATAATATATACTATATGATAGTAAAATTCATATTCAAGTTGATTTTAAGATAATAGAAATACTAAAGAGATATCAGGTCACTTACCTGATTTTGTTACAATCAAAAGTTAAAGACCAACCATTGAAATCATTTTAAAGCTTTGAGATAATGAAAACAAAGTAATAGCAACACTTACCTGATTTGTTAAAATTATAAATCAAAATTGAATCATTGAAATCCTAAACTTGAGAGATCAGAGAGGATCGTGCTGATAACGTGTTATGAAAAATAACTTAAAAGAATAAATAAAGATAATTGAAAGAACAATTAAAGAGAAGAAAGAAAGTATTTAGGGGGAGAAAAGAGATCTTATTGAAGTGTATATTTACAAATGAACTGAGGGAGCCTATTTATAGACAAATAACTCCCTTATCTTGATAGAATTTACAAGATGAAGATAACACTTAGAGATTAGATGGATTAAATCCTAATCCAATCTAATTTATATCAAATCTAGATATAGATAGAATAAATGGATATTCACAAAAATATTCATAACAGAAATAATTATAATATAATTAATTATATTAAAATAAATAAAAATTAAGATAATAAATAAAATATTTACATATTCTCTTATTCTTAATAAATATCTATTGTCTCTCGTTTCCACATCATTATTACTTTCATCTATTTGTTTTATTTTTCATTAAAAATATATAAAAGTCAAAGATAATTGATAAAATAACATATTAATAAATCTTACTTTTTATCACTCTTCAATTTCTACTCACGGTACTCTAGATTTGCATGAATATAAAACTTAAATTCTGTAATACACGTGAAATAACAAGATCTCTTGAAGAATCATTTAGAATTAATTACTTTTTCAATATATTAGTTCAAGTAATTTTTTCACTCCAAAATAGATTTGAACAATTTAAGATATATGAAAATATTTTTTGTTTTCTATTTAGCAATATAAAGTTGAAACTCATTAGACAACAATAGTTTGAAAGAATATTGTCTTAATGTTTAATGTTCCTTAAAATATAACAACTATTCTGATATTGATGGTTTAAATTTATTTTCAAAATTAAAAATTTAAAAATAAATTATACAAAGGAAGATAATAGTCAAATTGACATATTTAATCATATAAAAAGACTCAATTCTTTTTCAAATGCATATATTGTTGTTTCAGGAAAAAAAATTTTTTTCAAAATTAAAATTAATAAAATTTTATTTAAGATCAACAATATTTTAAAAAAAATTAAATAGATTAATTATATTATCAATTAAAAATTATTAAAAAAATTTGATTATAAAAAATTAATTAAAAATTTTATATTTCAAAAAGTTAAAAGAACAAACCCAACTCAAAGGCAAACTTAATAGGTCCAAGCAATGCCCCGGTAATTAGCATTCTCCTTACAAAGAATGAACCAAGATTAGTGGTCAAAGCCCAAAGGATACTTAGCACATGTACTTACTGTTTGTTAATATTTACGTTTGATGATGTCCAGCTCAATGATCCAGACTCAGGCCCATTTATGCTTTCTTTCATTGTCTTGTCCCCCTTCATTATTCATGGCTTTGTCAATGGTTATCTCGTTTTTTTTTTCATTGACTCACGTGTAAATTCACCCTCATATTGTTTCATGTGTTAGTTATACCATTCATCTATTTTTCAGAAAACATTAGTACTCTCTACATGTAGGAGGAAGTCAAACTACCATTGTGAACATAAGAACTTGTCACAATATTGTCGGGACAGAAGAGGTTTGAACTTGAAGTTTTAATTAGAAAAAATAAGATTAGGATGTCGAAGGTAACTTAATTATTATTTGTGAAGTACCATACCCTAAACTCGAAACCATATTCGAATAGCTTATATGTTACTTTTTAAATATTCAATTCAAATAAAATTTAAAATTAAATTTTATATATTAATAATAAAAATTAAAATTAATTCATAAAAAATAAATTAAAATTTAATATCATAAAATAATTAATCAAATTTAATAAATATTACATTAATTATAAAATTTTAAATAAAAAATAATATATAATTAAAATTTAATATTAAATAGTTTAGATAATAAATACATTCAAATCATTATCTATATCTTTTTCGAACCAGAATCATAATTTTATTATTTAAATTTAATTATAAAAATATTATAATTTTATTTAATCAAATTTATAAATCTCTCCTCTTTTCCACAAACTTTTGAGCAATTGACATGAGGATCAAATACCCAACAGTAGCTTAAATTAGCTAGGGCCTAAGGCAGTGAATCACGTTAACTTCTTTTGTACTATTTTTCTACACACCGCACAAAAAATGAGGCAATGACTTTTAGGTTTCAAGTTTTTACAAATCCATACTTTACCCAAACATAATTATTCTTTCCCAAAGTCATCACCATCAACATTGTTACAGAAGTTATGTACTAGTATGATTATTCCGCGCCCGCCTCTTGTCTACCTACCGCTACACTCATCGAACCCCGCACAACTACCTGACCTTTTGGGGACTTTGACTCATCGAACGAGATTCCATAGGAGGTTCCATTGCTCTTAATGCACCTCACCCACACATTTATAGAAGGCAGGAAAATGAAGACAAAACGCAAGGTAAACGTGACGCAGTGGATTCTTTAACAGACCATCCATCTGTCCCCACGTGTTTTACCGTCACCCCACAGTCACGTCGTCACTCTTCTCTTCCTCTCTCTCTTACTTTCAGTCTCGTATATTCTGCTGCACTTAATAGACCAATTGTCAGCATCAAGAGAAGGACACGGGACCAAAAAAACCAACCCGTCCTGAAACAAAACGTGTCATACTTTTAATTTTTTTTAAAAGAAATAAAGGCATAATAAAAAAATTCGGTATAAATAATTGGATCTACCTTTGCAATTAGCATCTTAGCTCTTGATTCTCAGCATCTCCATCAAGATCCTACCCTCTACCGGCTCATCCAACGGCTGATATTTCTCTATCCCATTCTCTTTCCTAAGTACTACCATTTATAGGTCTTGTTTTTCTTTCAAACCACAGAAACAGAACCAAAACTAGAAAATCCTTCAGACAGCTGAGTTCAGAGAAGGAGAAACCGAAAAGAAATAAACATGAACGTGTTGGTGGATTCTCAGCTCGAAGCTTTAGCATTTAACTATGTAAGTTTTGGGATTTTCACGATTGTTAATAATCTCTGGACGTGGGTGGCCGTCATCACGGCTGCGGTGAGTTTTTGGAGGATCAGAGCAGCTAGCGCCGCCACCCCATCGTGCTCCGTTAAAAAGCCCGACCAAAAGCCGTCAAAGTGCGTTATCGATCGTGCCCAAGATGAGTCTCAACCAATTCCCGAGGCTATAGAGAAGCCGACTCCTTCAGCCTTGGTTTCAGCTCCAGCTGGCGTTATGGAAATGAGTGTTTCGTCGCCGTTAGTTTGCCATGATGCAGTCACCAAAGGAGGGAAGTTCAAGTTGACTGTTTATTCCGAAGATGATGGAGATAGCCATGTCGACGGAGAGATGACGGTAACGGAATGGAGTGACATTGACGGCGATTGCAAGGAATGGAGTTGCGGGGGGTGGTGGCAGAGTTGGGAGAGAGTGTTGAGCGTGAGAAAGGGGGAAACGGGGTGGTACCGATATCAGGATTTGACGGCGATAAACGGCAACGTCGTTAGGTTATGGGATGAATGTAGGAGATGAAGGTACAGCTCAAGCTGTGCTGTATGGTAGTTGGTGTTCCAGAGGATTTTAATGTAGTTGGTAATATGTTTTTTTTTTTAAATTGTCTTAATGACTTTCGGTTTTAAGGTTGTGGAACATGTAAATATATTTGTTGGACGGAACAACCATTGAAAAACCAAAGCAAAATCCTTTTAAAGTTAATTCCTCTCTGTGTATTTATTCAGTACAGTATAGTCTCTTTTTGTTGCTTAATTAATTTGTGATTTGAAATGGTATGCAGATTCATCTTCTTCTTGACTTCAAAGATGGCAAGTTTTGTTCTTAAATTTTGTAGGCTGTTTCTTCTTAAAATTCCAGTATTCAAGGGAAAATAAGCCAAAAGGAAACTGATTTTAGTCTTTTTATTGTGTTCTTTGGGGTTTAGGTCAGCCTCTTAGAAGCGAAAGTGATGACAGAAGAAGCCCTTTCCTCGAGGAAACACACACAATAAACAAATCTGTGGACTGCCCATCTTTCTTAATATAATTGGCAGCTTGTACGATGAGCATTTGTCTAATATCTAGTGTGGGTTGGTTCATTGGTTGACTTTTCTTAAGCTCTAGAATCTCGATGACCCATCGCCTATTTTTCGCACCTTATCAATTACTACTAATAATTATTGATAGAGATATAGTCTGTGTCTTTTGTTTTTGGGTGAAACAGGCTGTTGCCCTCGTGACATCCGAAAGGCCTTAGAGGCTCTTTTATTTGTTTAATAAGAAAAAACACAAATGGGGAGGAAAGACAAAATTTGTGGCACTTGAAAAGCTCCTGGTCGTTTCAAGACGAAAACAAATTAAATTTACAAATTTACTGACTACAATAACTCTAAATTAGTGTTGTATTTCAACTCTCGATCTCAATCAACTGTGTTTGTGAATAATTGAACTACTGATTTTCGACCACTAGTTTATGAGTAAGTCATAATGTCGATAGATTTTCAATAAATACTGTAACTTCAATTATTTGCTTTGTTATGAGGACTTGATAGGTGCTTGAAGCTACTAGAGACTGTGTGAACCAAGAGTGGAGTAACTAAACAGAATTCACAAGTTTTTTTTTTTTATTTTGTTTCCTCTTTTTTCATCGTGTTCCCTTATCAATTGATTTCTTGTTTCCTTTATTTCAATATTTGTGGAGTTGGATTACTTGATTGCTTTCAATAACTTGTGCAGCTATCGAATAGGCCATAGCACTTTCCTTTAATAACAAGGACTCTTTCACCCTTTCTTTCTAAACCTTGCCTTCCCTAATTAAAGCATTCTTGTCTATTGGGTATGCCCAATATTTTACTATGCTAACATGTTTTTGAATGAGTAACTGATCAATCCTAATTAAAACTCCAACACTTGGGGTAAGTCCTTCCCAAAAGCCACCAGCTGTTTGCAAAGAATTCCCTTTTAGTAGCATCAAATCTAGATTAGCTGGAGTAGGTATAATGGGACATGCGACCAAAATCAAGAAGTTTTCGTGCATGCATTTCAATTCCCAAAAGATATTCCCCTTGAGTTATAAAGTAGCACCACTAATATATTAGGACAAAGTGTGCCTCGGCATCTGTATCTGCCTGCCTGTTGATAACATATCAGAACTAGAACGGGAAATACCACCTACCCTAAAATCCTCCTGGTTAATTAGACCATAAATTAAATAAACAAAGACAATAATCCCAAGATGTCAATAATAATAATAATAACTAATTTAATTCACTAGTGGCAGAAATCAATAATAGGATTGCTTCTTTATCAACAATCAAACAAATATTAACAAATACGCACTGGTATCTAGTAGTAATAAATAAAGACGAAGATATTGCATTCATTATATGTAATACGGGGAGGAAGCAACAGAAGAGATTTTTTCTTTTCATTTAAAATTTACAAGGAAAGTAAAAATTAGTACTAGTAAGAATATATAACAAGTAGCGAATAATATAAAATTAGGTACATGACAAAAAACCACTGGCTTTAAAACGAAACATACATGGGATAGATTAAAGAAAGGGTCGCTGAAAATAGGTCTTACTTGTAAAGTGATTGCTTTCTCTCTTTCTTTTTGCCTTTTGCCATAATATATTCGAGAACAGATTGGAGTTGAATATCGCCATCCTAATATAATAGACCATCAACTAATATCAGGGCAAGCAAAAAAAGGTAGATGCTGCTGCTGTTTTCGCTAAAATTTTCTAATTTTATATGGTTCATAAGATTGATGGGATTGGTAGGTGTCATGGGTGTGAGAATGAATGAAGTAATTTGATCCATGCGTAGTTATTTATAGCCAAACTGGGTACAAACATGGGTGTGAAAGAGCCATGAATCCCTGACATGCATATTCACCATTTTCATTTATTTAGCTCATTTATTTATCATAGTGATATAGTAGATTAGGTCTGCAAGCAAAGGAATGGTTGTGATGAAACCAAGGGGGAGACAACATGATCCTTTATAGAAGCAAAAGACTGTCAATTTGTCATATGCTAGGTCATCCAGACCACAAATATTAACCAGCTGAATGAGCCAGGGAGAGCATGCTCACGTATCCACTTGCAACGTCGTAAAATTGTAACTCTCCTTTGTTATTTCACATCCCAAGTGCATGCCACCAGATCAAACTCTAGATCCCAAAATATGTGCTTTTAACTTCCTATTTACCCAGCCTCTTTCTCCATGTTAATTTGATTTGATGAAGTGGGTCGAAGAAACGAAGCAGGAATGGATTCCAGTTAAGAGGTAGTACATTTGTTGGCTTTATAGTGAACCCCACCAGAAAGACTGAGAAACTCAGAAGCCATGCGCCCGATGCCTCCAAAGTGGCATATTCTATTCTATTGTAGCATGCATCTCCACCCCACATTGCGGACTTTCAAGTGAAACGAGCATCTCCCTCTAAGTGACCTTCCCATCACTTGATCCTGACTTTTGAAATTTGCAATTATATGGCTAATTATTGAACACAATTCTGGATTCTCAGCATCCTAGCTTTTTTGACTGGTTGATAGGTGACATTTTTTCTGTTGCTAATCTCCACGACAGGGTTTAGCATTGGAGTAAAACTCAGTTTAACAATGAAAATTTCAGTGTGTTAACAAACAAAAACGAAATATGTAAACTAGAAATTAGAGAGTAAAAAATGGAGACATCCCCCGAAGTAAAAATTGGATTCTGTACTGATTTTAAACGAACGACATTTCCCACAAGGAAAATCTTGCTAGCTTTCAGATTCCAAATGACAGCTAGAATAGAGCATCTGTCGTGCTGAGACTGGGAGATGACGTTGCATCGTACTGTTTTACGAGGAGGAAACAAGTGGCAATGATAGGTCCGAATTCCAAAATGCATCCTACCACCCAAAAAAAAAAGCCAAAGATATATAAATTGGCATAAATAAGAAAGGCCTGACACAGTGGAGGCACTCCTGGATTCCTTACCACAATGCAGAATGCCGGGTCATCCATTGGCTGGATACAGAAGTTCGATCAAATAGACCGGTTTTAAGGTCCCAACTAGCAAATGTGACCTTTCAGATGGAAGCCGGACCATGCACCCAATTTAATGGTTTAAGGGCATTTCTGCTGTGATTCAAACCCACTATCACCAATTCCCTCACTCTGGTTTATTGATTGCAAGCCAGCTTCACATGGACAAAACCATTTCCAACAGGTGCAGCCAAAACTGCATGGTAACTTGTCCCAATTTCAATATACACAGAAGTAGCCCAATTCATGTGTGAACTCAAGACTGCCAAAAGCCATGTAAATGTAGTTTAGAGTTATGAGTGGTCTACTAATAAATTGTTTTCTTAATTAAACACTCATACTTGGCTAAGAATCGTCCTTTCGTGTTGTTTCTTCCTTTCTCTGGTGAAGAACTGTACCAATTGGTAATCGTTCGTATGGTAGGCATTTGGTTGAAGACATCTAGTCAGGTTGGGCTAATTGGTTAATGCTTTATGCTGGAATTAGGAATATATAATTGCAAACTGTTTCCTTGGAAAGGCCAGCTGATTTTTCTCAAGAGATTCAAAAGATTTAAAGCTGGATGAAGAAAGTCTTTGAATTAGGTAAACCTAAATCCGACCAGGCCTATATAATATGCGATGATTCGTTTCCTGGTGGTGGGTCATATGGCAACCCCTGCTGCACTGTGTCTCGCACATGCCTTGCTTCAGAGCCGAAACAGAGAATCACAAACCTCATACGCTTGGGACCGAGGGCTTTGTTATCGGGTTACATTCAATAATTTATCTTTGTCAGGCCCCATGGTTGCACTAGTTTCACAGTAATGGACTTTTGGCTAAGGAAAAACTGTTCATCATTTCCGAACCATCCATCTTATTTTCGTACTCGGATTGTGATGTTTCAGTTCCCATTTTGATCCAAATAGAAGCAACTCTTTCTCATCCATTTTAATCCTCAATTCTGCATCAAACCAAGGTTCAATTCTAGATTCTTGAGACAATCCCTTGAAAGGATCATCAAGTTGTCGTGTTCTTTATCATTAAGTACATATGAAATATTCAAGAAAAAGAAAGAGATACCTCCTCAAGCCATAATCTTTTTAAGGGAAATAATAATTGAGAAAATGAACTTTGATTTTTTTTTGTCACATCCTTTATCGTTAAGGTGATTGTCTGCCGTTTTAATATTAAGAGTGTGGTCAACAGCTGATAAAATACATTGATTACAGGTTATATAATTTGTCGTCTAAAGCCACAAAGATTTAGGCCACTAAAAATCTGCTATTACATTAGAATTCCACTACATTTAAGTGGTGGGAGTGGGAGTGAAACTCTTGTCCTCATTGGGCAGAGGGAGGCCAATAAATAGCATATGTTGGATATGGTCTCTAATTAATTATTTGCCGACGTCTATGTGCTTGTTCTTGCACTGGACTGCTGTCACCGCCGTGCATTAACTCTCAAAAAATTTCACCCCGGATTGCCGACTCTACCCTTTATATTATACACCAATAAGCCATTATTTACAAGTAAAGTCGAAACAAACTTGAGGGTGATTTAGTCATATACCCAACTATTATTGCGTGCCATTAAACTAACTTTCACTCTCCCCCTATAAGATCCACCTCACCAACCAAGCAAAACACCTACACTTAACAGCACTCAAACATGACGACGATCCCTTTCTTTCTCCTAACAACTAGCCTCCTTTGCCTCTCCTCCGCCGCCGCATCAAAGCAAGATGCACCTCGAGATCTGGTCCGTTCATCGTGCGTCCATGCCAGCTACCCTAGCCTCTGCCTCCGCACCCTCTCTTCCTACTCTGGCCCCGCCAACACCCCACGCGACTTAGCCCAGGCTGCCGTCAAAGTCAGCCTCTCCCGTGCCCGGAAAGTGTCGAACTACTTAACGACCAGTGTGACGGGGAAGAGCAAGAGGGAACGAGGTGCACTGAGTGACTGCGTGGAGCAGATAGCTGAGTCGGTGGAGGAGTTGAGCAGGACCCTCGGGGAGTTGAAGCACTTGAGAGGGGAGACGTTTGAGTTCCAGATGAGTAATGCACAGACTTGGGTGAGTGCGGCTTTGACAAATGAGGACACGTGTCTTGATGGGTTTGAAGGAGTTGACGGGAAAGTAAAATCGGATGTGAAGAGGAAGATCACAAATGTGGCAAAGGTTACCAGTAATGCTTTGTATATGATTAATAGGCTTGATGAGAGTCGTGGTAGGCACCGGTCGAATCCTTGATGGTGATGATGATGGACGGCTGTGATTTAGCTGGCTTATCATGCTTGTTGTGTTCTCTTTTTTTTTTTTATAGTTTGTGTTATTTTTTAGTTTCTCTTGTTTTTGCTGAATCTGTATGTAATATTTTTCTACTTATATATATATATATATATATATATATATATATTTAGCAGAGAGCGATATGCTTTTCTTTTTGTATCTATTTTCTATTTTTAAGCTTAATAATATAATGAATCGATAATGAAGCTCCTTTTACTTAAGTAATAACGTATTTGCAACATAAGCATTTGATTTAACATTACTTTTCTTGGCCGGTATCTTGTTTTACAAGTTCAGTGAACAGAGAGTTATTGGGGGCAAAGAGCAGTCCTTTTAAGGAGAGATGGATGGGAAATAAATTCATTGTCGGACCAATGTTGTATATTGAAAACCAAGTGTAATGCTCGGGATGAGGACACCAGTCACGAGATTGCTGGGCTAAAAAACATTAATCGTCGTCGTGTTTGTCATCTGCCTTTCGGCTCCCCGTGTCCGGCCTCCTCCAAATTTATGGCGAACCAACAAATCTTTCGTCACTCTTGAATCTTGTCTTTGCTTATTTCCATCGCCTTGAGATTTGCGAACGAAATCTTGATCATGTTCGTAACTGTTTCACGTGCCGAACACAGAATTGTTTACACAACAATTGAATAGAAATGTCTCCTTCAGAACATTTGTTAGTAAAATTAAGAAATAATAAAAAAGGGTTAAATTATTGGTCTTGAGACAGTAGGTTAGGTACTTTTGGATGGTGAGCTCCAATAATATTGCAAATGACGATAGCTATAGTTGTCTATTGATGTTGAAAAGTTTGTAGTATAAGTGACGGGAAAATGAGATTCAATCATGTTAAGCTAAAAGGCAATGCCAATAAGGTTTATGATAATCAAGTTTTCATTGGGTTAATGCTTGTGTTAATTACTTTTTGTTTTTAAAAGTATAAAAACAAAGTGTTAGATTAATTATGATATAATCGATTTAAAATCTTAATCATATTTTTATTTCTATTTTTAAAATATTTTTTTTAAAAAATAAATAATAAAACATCACCAAATTGAAACTTAATTTAACTAAAAAATTTGTGAAATGATATAGGTAAAAATGTTGATTAAAGAAAGGTTTTGGACAAGTCGCATGAATAACACGCCAAACGCTCCTTTAGTAATTGTACGGTGCATAGGACATAAGCCATAGTGGCCTTTAACTTCCAAATAGGGATTGGAATCTATAAAAGTCTATTTAGCTTAAAATAAAAGTACATGAGATTTTATTGAAGATAATTGAAGAATAAAATTTATTTAAAATTTTTAAATAATTATAATTTTTTAAAAACATTATACTTTTTGAATAATAAATATTGTTGGATTTATCATTTTCCTTTTTCAAAATTATTTAACAAAAAGAATTAATAATATCTTTTATGGGCCTTGAATCTGAAGTATTGGGCCCAGTTAAAAATCCAACAGCCAACCGCTTTAGCCCTCTTAGGTAACGAACCGTATCCCATTCATCCAAAATGCAAAACCCAAAAACGTTTTTCCCGCTGCAAAACCCTAGCAGCCCCTCTCCCCTTACTAACCGTCTGGGGTTTTCAGTGACAACAGAGGAAGAGAGCAAAAAAAGGGCACGAAACCAGCATCGCCTTCTCGCCATGGAAGGCATCGATATGGAGGGCCCGGACCTCTTCCCCGACTCAATGGACGGCGATTTCTGCGACTCGATCCTTGATCACTTCTCCAAATCGGATCAAGAAGACAGCCAACGCCTTTGCGCCACCATTGGCTCCATGTCTCAGGAACTCAGAGAACAAAACCTCCCTCTCACTCCAATCGCCTACTTCGGCGCTACCTGTTCCTCTCTCGACCGCCTCTCCTCCCAACCGGACTCTCCTCCTCACGTCATCCAGTCTCTCACCACCATCCTCTCTCTCCTCCTCCCCCGTATCCACGTCGCCGTTTTAAAAAAGAAAGGAGATTTCGTTTCAACAACTGCCCTTACTGTTCTAAGATTAAATTCCGTTACGGAGGTTACACAGACGTCAGGTTTGAAGTGCTTAGCTCATTTATTAATTACTGGAGAGAAAGTTAATTGGTCCGATTTGTCACAAAATTACGGTGTAATGCTCGGATATTTAACTGATTCCCGCCCTAAGGTAATTTCTTTTTTTAGTGTAAAAATTTAAATTCAATCAAATTCCAACTTCATTGTTTTAATTCTCTGCAAATTAATTTTCAAAATAGGTGAGAAGACAATCACATGTGTGTCTCCGGGGCGTTTTACAAAGCTTCCGAGGTACACCGGTGCTCGCACCTGCAAGCGAAGCCATAACGAACTTATTTGAGAGGTTTCTTCTGCTCGCGGGAGGTTCAAACACGAATTCTAACGAAGGGTCCAAAGGAGCTCAGGAAGTTCTCTATGTTTTGGATGCTCTGAAGGACTCTCTTCCGCTTATGTCGATGAAATGTGGGACTACTATTCTTAAGTACTATAAAACTTTATTGGAACTTCGGCAGCCACTTGTTACTAGGCGTGTAACTGATAGTTTAAATCTAGTTTGTACTTATCCAAATGAAGTCTCAGCTGAGACATTGCTAGAGTTGTTATCCTCGTTGGCTCTTTCTGTCTCTGCGAATGAAACGTCTGCTGTTAGCATGACCTTTAATGCTCGTTTGTTGAGTTCCGGAATGATAAAAGTATATTCTCTTAATAGACAACTTTGTGTCATCAAGCTCCCCATTGTGTTCAGTGCACTCAAAGGTTTGATATTTTAGTTTGGTTTGCAATTATTGTTAGTGAGGAATTTGAAAAGATGT
Source organism: Theobroma cacao (assembly GCF_000208745.1). Classification (NCBI taxonomy): domain Eukaryota; kingdom Viridiplantae; phylum Streptophyta; class Magnoliopsida; order Malvales; family Malvaceae; genus Theobroma; species Theobroma cacao. The sequence goes on from NC_030858.1 coordinate 3,710,125, forward strand.
TATGTTATGATTATTGGAATTTGAATATGATAGATATTCTGGGGTCGGAACATGAGGAAGCTATTTTTGCTGCCACGGAGGCTTTCAAGAACACGATAAATGGCTGTGTTGATGAAGGCTTGATCAAACAGGGAGTGGATCAGATTATTAATTCAATTTCAGATGATAGAAAGGCAGGTCCAACTATCATTGAAAAAGTTTGTGCAACCATTGAGAGCTTACTTGATTATCACTATGGTGCTGTGTGGGACATGGCGTTTCAGGTTGTTTCAGCAATGTTTGATAAATTAGGTACTATCTGTGCTGTGGGTTGCCTGTCTCTTGGTCTTATTACAATGTGTGTGTCAATTTGAAGTAAAATTCTTTAACCAGATTGCTATTCTACAGGGTATTATTCTTCATATTTTATGAAGGGAACCCTTAAGAACTTGGCTGAAATGCAAAGGTTGCCAGATGAGGATTTTCCTTACAGAAAACAGGTATTCCTTGACCTCAAGATTCTGTAGGTTGCCCTTTGGTTAAACAAGGTTTTTGTAATACAATGTATGAAATGGTAGTTAATGGGTCAGAGCTGTGCTTAATATAAACTTTCAAAAAGCAATAAGAGTTGGAAATGGAAATAAATTAGGTTTGTGAGGCTATTCATCCTTCATCTTTTGCCTTGCTGGTATCTATTGCTTAGTGTTTCATGATTGATATGATAAAGTTTTCCTACTTCAAAGTGTAGCATTTCTGACCTGTTACGTTTTGGTTTTTCATATTTCTTTGTCATGTAATCCATAACCTGTGGATATACTGACTGTTGGTTTGCAGTTACATGAATGTGTTGGATCTGCTCTTGGTGCATTGGGGCCTGAGACATTTTTAGGAATTCTGCCGCTGAATTTGGAGGCTAATGACCTCTCAGATGTAAACGTTTGGCTTTTTCCAATTCTGAAGCAGCATATTGTTGGTGCTAACTTGAGCTTCTTTAGTGAGACACTTTTGGGTCTGATTGGAGAAATGGGGCAGAGATCTCGTAAGGTAATTCCTGCTCTTGATGTTTTCATCTTTTTATTGTCTCTAACCTTCTCTAATTACTTCTTAATTTTGGCAGCTTGAACTACAAGGAAAAATTTTCTCATCAAGGAGTGCGGATGCTCTTGTATACTCACTGTGGTCCTTGTTACCTTCATTTTGTAATTATCCTTTGGATACTGCCAAAAGCTTCAAGGATCTTCTAAGGCCTTTATGCACTGCCCTTCATGAAGAACGTGATGTTCGTGGAATAATATGCTCTAGTTTGCAGATTCTGATCCAACAAAATAAGAAAATTAAGGAAGGAAAAGATGATTTGGATGGTTCTGATATAAGTCCAGCCAGACAGCGAGCTATGTCTCATTATACCCCAGAAATTGCGGGGGACAATTTGAATGTACTAACTGCATCTGCTCCACAGTTATTGTCACTTTTGTCAGGAATCTTCATGGAATCTACAGTAGATGAGGGTGGATTTTTGCGGGTACTTATGCTGTCCTAATTAATGAGAGTGGAGCATTTCATTCTGTTCTAGTGTCTCTTTGTCCTAGGCGTTGCTTAGTTGGATGGAAAGGAGGAAGGAAAGAAAAAGCTTTAATCCAATGGTTAAGCTATGAAGTAGGAAAGTGGTTATAAAATCTAACCATTAAAAATTTCCATCCTTCTAACCAAGTCAGGCCTTAGAAACTTATGTAGTAATGTTATAGGGTTCGTTTCATTTATGTGGTAATTTCAGCTGTGTCCAATTTCATAATGATTATTGCTCCTTTTACAGTCGACAATTGGGGAGTTGGCTTCCATAGCACATGAAAATGTTGTCAGAACCTTATTTAAGAAGACAATGCACAGGCTTTTGAAAGTCACACAAGAGGCTGGTTTAGCCGAGGCATCAAGGAATAATAATTCTATGCAGGTTGATGATTCATCAACTGAAAGCTCATTATCTCTTGAAAGGTGATTCTACAGTGCTTATATTTGTAAAATTTTTAGACATGGCAGTTCTACAGTGCTAATGCAGTATCCTTTTCTTTTGATATTCACTGCAGGGTGCGGTTATTTGACCTGGCAGTTTCACTATTGCCTGGTTTAGATGAGCCAGCATTAGATGTCTTATTCAGCGCAATAAAACCTGCATTGCAGGTTGGTTTCACAATTCTCGTTTTCTCTGGTGATAGTAATTGAGTTAGTTGTTGCTAAAGTCTATCTTTATGTTGGAGAGGTTAAGTTACAACTTAAAAGAAAATGTTATTATTAATATGCAGGATGTCGACGGCTTGATTCAGAAGAAGGCTTACAAAGTTCTTTCAATAATCCTCAGGGTATCTCCTTTTTACATTGTAAATGCTTCTAAATTTTATCTTTTTTTGTTTCCATGCATTTGGATGCATATTTTATATTCCAATTTCCAATATCTCCCTCCATCACTTCTCTTTTAATTTTTCGTTTTTAATGATGGTTCCGTATTTTTTGTTTTCCTTGTCAGAACCAAGAAGGGTTTCTATCAGCAAAACTGGAGGAATTGCTGAAACTTATGATTGAAGTGCTGCCATCATTCCACTTTTCTGCCAAACGCCAGAGACTTGACTGTTTGTACCATCTGATTGTCCATGTCTCAAAGGTTATAAGAAACTAACTTGAATCTTCCATCTCCCTTGTGAATAGACATAAAATTGTTTAGATGATTATATCAATCATTCTAACAATGTTTTTTGAAGATTAACAAATGCTTCTTTGCACAGGATGATTCGGAGCAGAGGAGACATGAGATTCTTAGTTCTTTCCTGACAGAAATAATCCTTGCTTTGAAAGAGGTATGATGTAGATATCTGATCAGCAACATCTGTCTAGTTTTCAAGAAGAGATGATTTCTATTGTGAATAAGCAACCTGCTGAAAGTGCAAATTATAACTGTGTTGCATGTTATTATTTTTGCATGGGCACTATCTTAATAGTTTTGGAAGTGCTTCCTGCATATGTTTTCTGATTCCTTCTGTATGGTGACTTTTATGCAGGCTAATAAGAAAACAAGAAATAGAGCTTATGAGGTCCTTGTCCAAATTGGCCGTGAATATGGAGATGAAGATGACAGTGGACAGAGAGAAGACCTGTTTAATATGGTATCGGACCTGTTTGACATCTCCCCAACCCCAATAGATAGAGTTGTTACATTGTTGTTTTGGCAAAAAGTTATACATGCCTTCCATGTACTTCTGGTTTGTTTTTTCTTTCAAAGAAATTGAACCTGTTTAATATGCTATAATTTCTTTGATATCTCCTCGATGGCAATACATAAAGCTGTTGCCTTGTTTTCTTTTTGTAACTTTAGCAAATTATAAATGTCTCAAATGTAATTTTATGTTTTTCTTTAAGTACTTTTAAAGAAGTTGATTGTTGTGGTCCGTTGTAAGTATTATTCTATACAGAGACTATAATATTCTCAAATGTACTTCTGTTTTCTTCTAAATCCTTCTAAAGAAATTGATTGTTGTGGTCTTTTGTAAGTATTATTCTATACAGATTTCGTATGTTCGAAATGATATTTAAATTTTTTGTATGCATGATCACAGGTTGCTAGAGGCTTGGCTGGAGAAACTCCTCACATGATTAGTGCTGCTGTGAAAGGCTTGGCTCGGTTGGCTTACGAGTTTTCTGATCTTGTTTCTTCTGCTTACAAGTTGCTTCCTTCCACATTTCTTCTTCTTCAGAGAAAGAACAGAGAAATTATTAAAGTTTGTTCTCTCTTTCTCTCTCTCTCTCTCTCACACGCATGTTTTGCTTATGGATCCATTCCTTATGTTGTATCTTTTTTACTGTATCACTTATATGCAAATGCTTATGATGCAGGCTAATCTGGGTTTGTTGAAAGTGTTGGTGGCCAAATCAAAAGCTGAAGGCTTGCAAGCACACCTGGCCAGCTTGGTAGAAGGCTTGTTGAGGTGGCAAGATTATACCAAAAATCATTTTAAAGCTAAGGTTTGTGCTCTTCCTCATCTTATACCATTGATTTTTGGTCATTATTACCTTTCTAAACTATTTGATGTTAATTCTTTCAAAACGTTACAAGTTTGACATGTATTCTGTTTTATAACGTGTTAGTGAGATAACTGACTTTATTTTCCTTATAGGACCTCTAGTTTTGTCAACTCATCCTGCATTTAGGAGGGTTCATTTTTATTTTATTTTGCTTCTGTAAAATTTAATTTACTTAGAATATCAATTGATGGGACTAAATTTGGACCAAGATGTTGATATACGATTGAACTGTGTGTATAGCAGATAATATCATTTGCTTTTTGTATGTGTATATATTTGTTGGCTTATGGGTGTTTCTCTTCTAATTTCAGGTTAAGCTTCTTCTGGAAATGCTAGTCAGAAAATGTGGTATTGATGCTGTGAAGGCTGTTATGCCTGAAGAACACATGAAGCTCCTTACTAACATACGAAAGGTTTGTTGAGGAATGCCATTTTGTTATATGCAGATATGTCGAGACTTCATTTTTTTGAAGGATGTTGCTCATCATTCTTAAACACAGATCAAGGAGCGGAAAGAGAGGAAACAGGCTGCTAGCTCTGTGGAAAGTAGATCTCATCTATCAAAGGCAACTACATCCAGGTTTCACACCTAGTTTTATTGCATTGATGCAATCATATAGTGATGGGATGTGTACAAATAACAATTTACACGCTACACATGTCCACGTATTTATGAACTTGCACCTTGCTGCCCCGTTACACTTGTGATGATTTAAATTATCATGTGACCACTACATTAACATGGTGTATTTATGGATAACATTCATGCTTGGAAATTTATGATAGATGGTTTCTTATCTTGAATGAGGCCAATGGCCATGGTGAACCCTCTATTTTACTGTTTTCCCTTCTTTCCTTGTTGAGCAGAGAGTGGTGGATGTGCTCCAAATCAAGTTTTCTGTATCTTATTTATTTGTTTGCCTCTGATTTTTCCTTGTAATTTGGATGTGCAGGCTTAGCAGATGGAATCATACCAAAATATTTTCTGATTTTGGTGATGATGATGCAGATGATAGTGATGGAGAGATGGCTTCTGGCCGACAGAGTAAAGGTTCCTCAAGATTAAAATCAAAAGCATCTTCACCGCGGTCAGTGGACACCTGATCTTTGTTTTGTATATTAATTATGGATTATTAGTTCTAGTGCATTTGAAGTAGTCTGATTGATGTGATCCCGTATTTCGATATCTATCAATTATGTTTGGTTGTTGACTTATTCAAATGGTGTTGAAACTTCAAAGAGATGTACATTTTCTCATGATTAAATCATCAGCAGCTTTACTTCTGGGTGTGTTAAGAATACGAGGTAAAAATTGCAAGAGGTGGGCTGGGTGTTGGTGTTTACTTGAGGAAGTGGACAGTGGAGGGTTGATTTATTAGTCATCTGGTGTAGAGCATAGGTTCACAGTCTAGTATCCTTAGTGTTTTCCTCGTTAATTTTTTAAGCTGATACGGTTTCACCTTTTGCTTTAGGTCCAAGAAAACACGGAAAGCAGATAAGAGCTTGCCTGAAGACTTGTTTGACCAGTTCGAAGATGAGCCACTAGACTTGCTTGATCAGCATAAAACAAGATCAGCACTGCGATCATCTTCACATCTCAAGCGGAAGCAAGATTCTGATGATGAGCCGGAGTTTGACCCTGATGGGCGTTTGATAATTCATGAAAGAGGGAAGCCAAAGAAGAAGGTTCCACCCTCTGACCCTGATTCAGATGCAAGGAGTGAAGCACGAAGTCATTTTTCTGTTGGCTCTTCAAGGAACACCCAGAAGCGAAGGAAAACATCAGACTCTGGATGGGCATACACCGGAAACGAGTATGCTAGCAAGAAGGCCGGTGGGGATGTGAAAAAGAAGGATAAGCTTGAACCATATGCATACTGGCCTCTTGATCGCAAGATGATGAGCCGTAGGCCAGAACATCGGGCAGCTGCTAGGAAGGGCATGGCAAGTGTGGTGAAAATGACAAAAAAGCTTGAAGGTAAGAGTGCCTCAAATGCACTCTCTGTCAAGTTCATGAAGTTTAAGAAGGCTCAAAAGAAAGGTGGCAAAAGGAAAAGGTGACCATATGCATTGGTCCTTTTGGCCTAGTCTAGAAAAGTTTTTCAATCGCTTGTATTAGAACTACAGGCCAAAATTTTGGTAGTGATTTGTTGAATTTGGATTGTGTCATCGTGTGTATATAATTACAGTGTCAGCTCGTTAAAATGCTGATGTTGCTGATTGATCCATTTTTCTTACTATGATGAGCAAGATTGAAAAATGAGTGGAAAAGAGGAAGATTGTTTCTACATGATATTTGGTAGGATTCAAAAATGACAGAAGAAAAAAGAAAATTCTGTAATATAATAGTGATACTCCTCGAAAATAGATATTGAAGGACGTATTCTTTAAAATACTATGTTTAATTCCCATAAATTATATATTTTTCCTTCAATTTTGAGAATTTTGAATAATGTTATGATAAATAAAAAGGGAGGTCTCATGTATAGTTGATCTTTACTACTTTTGATGATCTGTGGTAACAGATAAAAGTTGTTAGTATTCATTCTTATTATTACATTTTTAACACAACACAAACAAGACAGGATCATGTTTTGGGTCACGGTATTCTCCACATGTTTAAAGAGGTAGGGGATAAGGTAAAACCAGTTTGGTCATTGGTGTTTGTTATGAACTAGAAAGGATCCAATGAACCCGAGCATGATCATGTCAACTATTTGTCTGGTTTGTCCAACAAATCTCATTGTGCCTCGAGAGCAAAGGCATTGCTTAGAGAAGAGTTTCAAGACCCATTTCAAAGTTTTTGTTCAAGAATATATAATAATGACTTACAGCATAGAAATTCCATTTTCCTTTTGCTTTTACTTTGTTTCTCCACTACCAAACGAAGGTGAAAGCATAGTTGTTTCCTTCCTAAACTCCAGACCCAATGTTTTCCTTCCCGTCTGGGTGTTGAGGAATGTATCATATGCATAAATAGACAGGCAACTTGCGTTTTTTCTTCCAATGGCAGGTGAATAAAAAAGAAGAAAAGGCGGGAAGAAAACAGGCTTCCATGAACATAAAAAATCATAAACCACCACTCTACAAGTGTAACCTGGGCATCTGCCACCTCAAAATTCATTACAAATTGACTATCAGAAACAACTGATCAGCCATTTTCTTGTACACGAAAACAAAAATTACGAGACCAGAACTACATCTACTGGTGGTTCAATGGCCCAATGCAACTAAAAAGACTAAAAGCTCCATTGTAGCTAATTTAAGAGAAGGATGAAATCTTCAAAAACAACAGCGGCATGGTTAACTCTGAACTTCCTCCCTAAATAGAGCCATACAGCCAGGTCTTTTCTAAAGCTCCCTTGTCTGGCCACCATTCTTCGTATGATAACCCTTTTCAAGTGATCTTCGTCTACAGAGGAGATTTGCTGGGTACTCTGCACGATGTGGCTGACCTGTTAACAGTTACCTACCCAAAATATTATGAACCAGCAGGTGTTATTGTTGTTATATACATCAGTATTTAAAGTTTCTTCCTTAAATGAGTTTGCGTACCTTGGGCGGAATCAAAGAGTACACTGGAAGAGCAATGCTTGAACTATTTTCACTTGAGTGGAGCAAAAATGATAGAGGAGTTGTGGCCGCCAAACCCAAAAGAATTAGACAATGCTGCCTTCACATTCAATCTTTCTTTCTTTGGCCCCACAAGCACATTTGTGTCCTGAATAGATGTGTCGTAACATAAGATAGTCTCATTGCCAAATTGAGGGAAACAAAAGAACATTAAATTCTATTTAAAAAGAAGAAAAAACAGTTGCAAAGCATAACTTTCAAAAGAAAAAAGAGGGTTGGAGGGGGGATCAATATACCACTCCTTCATCTGGGCTTTCCAGGTTGACATTAGGATGAACCCAACCAGTCCGTATTGCCTACAATGAATAGACATTACTATGTCAATTCTCAGGTGTCAAAAAAGGAAACTGAACATGGTAATTGCAAGTCTTTTATATGTAATCATACAATGTAGACACAAAACAGAAAAGAGAGGAAGTGGGGAGAGCAATTATAGTCTTCTAGTAGAACAGATACAAACAACAAAAAATCCAGCATTACAAAATACATCCATGAAATCTGTTTTCTAAATCCAAAATAAAAGCATAACCAAATCTCTAAATTGCTTACCTGTATTGCTGCGACTGCTTCCACAGCACCGGCAGCTCCAAGTAGGTGACCAATCATTGACTTTGTAGAGTTCACTCTTAACTGCAATAATCCGAGATCTTATCAATAATCACAATGCAGAAATATGAGAAACAAATTATGCATAAAGATCTAGGTATTTGAGAAAAATATGCAAAATTACCTCAGGATTCTTTCCAAAACAATGCATGAGAGCCTGATACTCTTTAATGTCTCCAGCTGGTGTAGATGTAGCATGGGCATTAATGTAATTTATGTCTTCCTTGGATACTCCAGACTGAGCCAAGGCCTTCTCCATGCAGAGAATGACACCAACTCCTATTTTTAGATTTCACAAGATGGATGTTAGTTTAATCTTTCACACGGTAGCATATGCTGATGCAGAAGAAACACGTAAATACCACTAATGCCATTTTTGCGAGGCATCATGATCGCTGGGAATATTCGAAGGAAGAGGCATAGGTTTTAATCTCAAGATATTTATTCTGCTTAACCAGTAGTGAGAATGAAAACAATTTAAAACCCTAATAGCATCTCTACCTAACATCAAGACATGTACTCTATTAAGTATCTCTCTCTAACATCAAGATATATTTACCACTGAAATCATTGTCTGACAGAACAAGCAACAAATTATGAGCAGCCAATTAAGAGGAAAAATTAAGCTTCCAGGTCCATCTTTAGAAATAAGTAAAGGCATACCTATGTGCCTAAAAACCAAAGTAAGCTGCTGACTGCTTAAATAGATACAAGTTGTGGCCATGTCTTTGTGGTACTGCCACCACAAATAGCTAAATCACCTATGTAAATATGAGTGTAACAAATTTGAAACAATAGATCAAGATTTTGATTAAGGTTCCTCTTAACTCTTTTATACAGAATTATTCTCATAAAATTATCTACAATACTATTCTCACCAACAAAAACCTCTGCAATGAAATACCAGATAGACAAAATTGGGATTATATAGTAATAAAGACTCGTCTCATTACCATCAGGATGTGGCTCAGTCATATGATAAGCATCACAAGTGAAGCTTCCACCCAGAAATTCTGCATAGATGGTTGCACCTCTCCTCTGCCAAAAGAAAAAAAAAGCCTTTGTAATTTTCCCTTTTAAGAAGGAAAGTAATATACACATCCAGTAACTTCATCACAAACTACTAAGTGCAAATCTATGGCTTAGAACATGGCTTTGTAGGGTTAAAGCAAGTGTACCTTAGCATGCTCCAATTCTTCTAAAAGCAGAACCCCAGCACCTTCCCCCATGACAAATCCATCACGATTCTGTACAAAAATTAGAGCCACTATCCAGGTAAATAACATACATGAAGCAGACCAAGTAAAATTATGTGCATTCAGTAACGGACTTTGATTAGAAAATACTTTATAAATACATGGAGTAACTTGTCAAAAGTACCATGTGAAGATGCATAACTTACTCATTGTGACCTAAAGAGTTACAAGACATGACAACTAAAGAGGTAGACCACGTTTCTCATAACAAAATAACCAGGTTGCTTATTCAAATGATAAAAATAGTTATCATTAGTTTCCACCAAGTTTACTTCTTTAACTCATTCTCATTTTTACCGCTTTTGTTATAGAACATGCAGATAGAAACCACTGCAAAAAAAAAAAGTTCTGGGAGCTCAAGAGTTATTGAAACATTACAACATCCCAAGGGCGTGAAGCTTTGGTAGGATCATTGTTCCTCTGCGAGAGTGCTTTGCATGCCACAAATCCTCCCAACCCTGTATCAAGAAACACAAAATACAGTACGTCATGATGTAATAAGTGGAAAGATTATAAAATGATGTCAAATAAGAAAGCAAGAAAGAGATACCAATGGGTATAATTGCCGCATCAGAGCCACCACAAAGCATCACATCCTGCAATATTTTTCAAATATCTCAGATATAGTGTAATCAAATTATACCATATTATGATGGATGTTTTTCTTCGCTCAACTTACAGCTTCGCCTCTAATGATGTGGTTTGCAGCATTTAATATACAAAAGTTGCTTGTAGCACATGCAGTGGAGATTGAATAGTTAGGACCCATCCATCCCTGAAGAAATTATCAGTTTAAAGCTTGAAGTGCAAATTTCAACATCCATCAAGGTGCATCTTAGCATTGCATAATCTAAAAGTAAGCTAACCAAATCCATTGCAAGCATCGCAGAACCCATATTTGTAGTAGCAAATGGTACGCAGAAAGGATTCATCTTCTTGTATGAGATCCTCAAAGCTTCAATTGCATCATTGAAAACCTGTTAATCCACAAACCACCTAGATAAATCAACGGATAGACAAAGGAAAACTACATTGCAAAAACAGTTTGTTTTAATCCAGTTTGAAGGTCATAAGGCCCTCATGCCTGGTGCTATATACTACACTGGTTTCAATTTCTAGCAAAAGAGTTTACATTATTGAGGCTGGCTATAAATTCTAAGATAGTATTACAAAACCTGTACCGCTCTCATTTTAGTGTATGCAAGTAAAAATGGTCTGGTTTCCATTTGTAGCAAAAGAGTTTACATTATTGAGGCTGGCTATAAATTCTAAGATAGTATTACAAAACTGTACTGGCCTCATTTTAGTGTATGCAAGTAACAATGGTCAGCATGTTCTGTTGTATAAAACCATGTACCCCGGAGTGTTATCTTCTATTTTGCATCAAGTTTAATATTGACTGATAGAAGTGTTTGTCAGCTCTTTTCTTCTTTCCAAGCATTCCTCACCTTTATTAAATAAAGGGATATGAACAATAGACTGCCGAATTTACCTTCATGCCACCCATTGCTGAACCAATCAAAACTCCACATTTCGTTTTATCTAGCTCCTCCATGACATCTTCAGTTACTCCACCATCTTCCAATGCTTTCTTACCCGCAGTAAGCATATAAAGCATGAATTTGTCCATCCTCTTGGAAAGTTTCGGTGCAACCCAACCGTCAGTTGAGAAGGATTTTATCTCTCCAGCAATTCTCTGGAGAGAAAACAGGAGTACTAAGAACAAGCACTAGTGCAAACAACATCAGACAAGAGATCTCTAAAACAACTTACAGATGGAAACTGGGCACAGTCAAAAGTCTCAATTTCACTTATACCACTTGCACCCTCAAGCAAATTGTTGTAGAAGACATCAGGGTCATGTCCAAGTGGAGTTTCCACACCCATCCCTGTCACAACAACTCGTCTTTGCTTAGTAGGAGGTTTCTTCTTTGTTGTGATTTCTCTTGTGGGTTGCACAGCTACAGCCATGGCTTCTCCTAAGTTTTTAAATAAATTAACCGACAAATTGCAAGTAAATTTAACTGGTAACTTAATGAAATTCAGTGCATGCATAAAACTTTTTTCTCTATCACCATCATTTAGCAGATAAAATACAAACTTAAACAACAAATCACATAGGCAAAGAAAAGCAAGAAATTTAGTACGCACAAACAAACATATTCCTATTTTATATCGAAGGTGGCAGCAAACCCATGAAAAGACTATTATAAGATGCTCATCAAGATAAGACATTAAATACTACTAGCCTACCCCAACTTGCCAGAGGTAAAAGAAAGACAGAGGGGGAGGGAAGGAGGGAGTGAGAGAGAGAGAGAAAATCTCTGACATTTATAATTTAATGATTATTATATAGTCTGCAGAGGCAGAATCAATTTATGCACATGTATCACCTGTTTCTATTAAAACTGGATTTTTTGCTCAATCTATTGAAACTAGATTATCCGAGGCAAAATGATTTGCCATCATCGTAGAGCTAATAGCAACTTAAATTCAACTACACTTCTAACTCTTAATTAATTTGTATGTTTTATAATAACAAAAAATCCTTGGTATAGCTCTCTTAATTATGATCAAGGTACCAAATTATAAAAAATCTCATATCTTTACATTCAATTTTTTTTTTCATTTTCATATCCAAATTTGCTTTGAAGCAAAGCAATTAAAGAAAGGGCGAATTTAAAAAAGAACAAACACAAACGCATACTTCTCTAAAATGGGTCAAATTCCAAATAACAAAAGAAAGTAAGATCATGCGTAAAGAAGACTAAACCTTTGTCAGATATTAAACAAATCAAAACAGGTGAAAAATAGAACAGAACAGAGCAGAAAAGAAAAAAAAAACCAGATTTGACAAGGCAGCAAAAACCAACATTCCTTTTCCCAATTGAATAAAACAAGATGCTAAAATTACCAGAATGGACAGCTCCTCGATTAAGTCTTCGGTGCTTGCGATTGTTATTGAAGGGAATATTTTTGGATCCAAAGAAAGAAGAAAAGCTTCCATTTTGACCAAAAAGGCTACCATTTTTGGAGGAATAGTAGTCATTACAGGGCTCAAAAGCCAAGCAGGAAGCCATCAAGCCTTGAATGCTGGATCCACAAAACGACGAAATCAAGCCCCCGTTTCTGTTGCTGGTTGAGCTGCCACAACATTGAGAAATAAGAGCTTTCCTTCTATTACGAGCCCACCGGCCAAGTCTCTTAGAAGAAGAAGAAGAGGCTGGCGAGTGGAGCATTGGAGACTGTGACTGGTCTTTCCCACACGTGACCGACATGCAAGCAGCCACCAGCCACGTGCATAGCGGACTAGCCAGCGATGAAGATGCCATCCCAAAAACAAAACCAAAAACACAGAAAAACTGATAATATAAAGAGTAGAAAAATCTGGGTTTGGATAAAGATGGATTCTTTATGTGAGGTTATTAAAAATCTAGCAATCCATCAATCCCAAAAACCAGAAAAAAAATAGTTAAGAAAAACCGAAGATGAAGATGAAGAAGAAGCAGAAGAAACGGTCAGTTGCATTCGACACTTGGAAGAGAGCTTTGTATCTGGGCAATCTCAGTCGTCTCCTTTAGCATAAAAGACTGCCAAGCACTTCTTCTTTCTCTCTGTCTCTCCCTCTTTAATTTTTATTTTAATTAATTTATTTATTTTCTCTTAAGAGAGAGCTTCGATTGAAGAGAAACAAAACAAAGCAAAAAAAGATGCGAAAAATAGAGCAGCGAAAAAACAAGGATCTATGACCAGAATAAATATTTTCAATTTATCACCACGAAGTAAAATTAAAAATATATTTATAAATTTTTTTTATTTATGAAATGACTCTTTTGCCCATCTGATTCACATGTTAAACGACGGATATGCTCGTGTTTTGTTTTATGTTAATGGTCGCATCAACTTTTTTAAAACGTTATTTATTTTCCATTTAAAACCTTTCGTTTTCATTTATTAATAATTAATATTTAATTATAATCATTTGATTTACTGCTCCTGTAAAACTTTTGACCTTTCGGTTAGCTTCTTCTGTTGATGGAACCAAAAATTGGGAGCAGATTTCATTAGCACAAAAGAATATTCAGTTATTCCTTCAGCATATGAGTAAAAAATAAACGTCGAACATATCGAACCCTAAATACCCAGAAATTTATTTAAATTTTTAATTTCAATTTGTTCGAGCTTTAATTAATTGTTGTAATGATTTAAGTAGTAATGTTTGGAGCAGTGAAAATCTGGCATCAGCCCAGGAACGAGAGATGGAAAGAAGCCAAGAGTTTTGTTTTGTTGGTGACATGTCACCCAACTGATCTGATACGTCATTTCCTCTTCCACTTTCAATTTCAGACTCTTCCTTTGTTCTCCCCCATCACTTCAGGTTGACTTTCACCTATTTCCTTAGGCTGGATTTTTTTTTTTCTAAAATTATTTTTTTAAAAAAATTGGGTATTTAAAATCAATATTAATAAAAAGGTAAAATATTAAATAGTCAGAAAAAACAATAACTTGTAGATATATCTAAATTTCCCCCCACTACCTTGTTCTTTTATTATCTCCGTTAATTTTAAGTCCTTTTCCATCCCCAACAAAAGCAAATATTTGACTCTTTTCATCATTTGATGTCCTATATTTGACTCTTTTTGGAAAAATCGAACCTTAATTGAATTAATCCGTTGTTATTTAATGTCAATATTAATAATCATAATACCTGAATTGCATTGCGGTCTACGATTCCAGCCCTCAAAATATGTTTTGTTTTCTTGAAGAGCAGAGATCCCAACGACCACTCTACAACCAAGTCTACACACTCAATTCTCGCATTTGACAAAATATGGTATAAATCCATTTAATCAGATTGTTATTTCACCAAAAACAGCTCTTATAATTTTACATCTTACAGTTCTATTTTTTCTTTGGTTGATGAAGAAAAAGAAATGAAAAACTTAGGCCAATCGCCAATATATGATGATGATGATCCATTTTAAAATTAAACTTGTACAAAATGATTAACAAGAGCTAATTAAATGTATGATATATGGGGAGTAATAAAATGATGTTGATGCCGATTTGCTCTAAGATTTTTTGGCGGTTGATAATAATTAATTTTTGGACAATATGTTTCAATACGGTGGTCATGTATAGTGATGTGTTCCATGCTTCCAACTATGTGGAAATCAAAATTGACATTGGAAATTTTTTGTTGACTAAATTTTAGCAAGAGGTTAATATCATGGATCTCACATCAATAAGAGACGTGATAAATGTTGAATATATAAATATGGATCTTCTATCATCTATAGACATATTTTTTGAGTAAAAATGTAGACTCGTGATTTATAGATTTACTTAAGCCTACTCTCACATTAATAAAAAACGATGTGAGTTTTAAATATATAAACATCGACCTTTCACTATTTATTAGGCATGTCTTTTGGTTTGGGAACGTGAGTGAGTACAAGGTTCGACTTAAATCCCAATCCGTGACATTAATTCATCCCTATCATTTAACTCTCTTTAGATGTAATTTATGCAAAATTTGACTTAAGTTCTAATCCGTGACATTAACTAATCTCTATTGTTACGGTTCTTACGTGGACATGAATCTCACATCATTGAGATAATACTCATAACGAGTAAAGTCGCAAAGTTCCACATTAAAGAGAAACTCCCAATGGGGAGTAAATGTGGATGTCATGGTCTTAAAAATGGGTGCCATTAATTCACATTAGCTATGTACTCGAGTGATACTGGACATATAAGGATTTACCCTGCTTTTAACTTGTGACGCACCTTTTATGAGACAAAACCGTGAGGTCAGTGAGCCAAAGTGGATAATACCTCACAGGGGTTGGTGTGGACCGTGACAATTGTATTAGAATAGACTTTGAGTACTAATAATGTGTCATTGATGACAGTGGACTTTTATTGAAGTGGATAAGGATGTCACGATTCTTGCGTAAATGTAAATCTCACATAATTGAGATAATGCTCTCGGCAAGTATAGCCACAAAGTCCTACATTGAAGAGAAACTCCTCGCAGGAGTAAGATAATGCTCTTAGTGAGTAGAGCCACAAAGTCTCACATTGAAGAGAAACTTTGAAGAGTAAGGGTAGATGTCATGATTCTAGAGACGGGAGACATGAATCTCACATTGACTATGTAATAGAGTGATACTAGGCATATAACGGTTGACACCACCTTTAACTTGTAAGGCATATTTTGTGAGATAAAACCGTGAGGTCAACTGGCCAAAATAGACAATACCTCATGAAAGTTGGTGTGGACCGTGGCACCTATCATCTAACTCTCTTTAGACAAAACCGTGAGGCCAACAGACCAAAGTAGACAATACCTCATAAATGTTGGTGTGGATCGTGACACTTATCATCTAACTCTCTTTAGATGCAATTTTCAATTATGTTGTTTCATAATCTTTTGGCCCTTATTTGTGGATATTTATGAAATTTTCTTTTTAATAAGATAAGGGAAAATAATTGTTAAATTAATATTGATTATAATTTTTTTATATAAACATTAATATATGTTATTTTTCTCATTTTTATAATGTTAAAAAAACAACTCTTATTGTATCTTTTACTCACAACTTCTTAAATTTCCTTTGATAGTCTCATCAAAATTTTCTTTAATTGATTAACAAAATGAAAAAAGATAAGATCAATTATGATCTTTGCTACATTCAACTCGATCAAAACTTAATCATTAAAGTAAAATATAAAATTAAAAAAAATCAAGATTTGAATATATTCTTTAAGGTTAAGACCTCATTCCACACATCAATGAAATTCTTTACAATGATGGTTGTATTGGTGAAATTTAATCAAGGATGAAATTAATGTGTTCAACAAAACTAGTAATTACGATATGATAAGAAGAAAAATTGACTATTAAAAACATTAAGTAAAAATTGAGTATATTTATAATTTCACAATATTTGAAATTTAAATCCTAAACAAAATCAATGAAATAATAAAATAATAATAATAATAATAATAATAATATATTTACTCTGTACTCGAGTGATACTGGACATATAAGGATTTACCCTACTTTTAACTTGTGACGCATCTTTTATGAGATAAAACCGTGAGGTCAGTGGGTCAAAGCGGATAATACCTCACAGAGGTTGGTGTGGACCGTGACAATTGTATTAAAATAGACTTTAAGTACTAATAATGTGTCACTAATGACAATGGACCTTTATTGAAGTGGAGAAGGATGTCACGATTCTTGCGTAAATGTAAATCTCACATAATTGAGATAATGCTCTCGGCAAGTATAGCCACAAAGTCCTACATTGAAGAGAAACTCCTCGCAGGAGTAAGATAATGCTCTTAGTGAGTAGAGCCACAAAGTCTCACATTGAAAAGAAACTTTGAAGAGTAAGGGTAGATGTCATGATTCTAGAGACGGGAGATATGAATCTCACATTGACTATGTAATAAAGTGATACTAGGCATATAACGGTTGACATCACCTTTAACTTGTAAGGCACATTTTGTGAGATAAAATCGTGAGGCCAACTGGCCAAAATATACAATACCTCATGAAAGTTGGTGTAGACCGTAGCACCTATCATCTAACTTTCTTTAGACAAAATCATGAGGCCAACAGACCAAAATAAACAATACCTCATAAGGGGTGGTGTGGACCGTGACACTTATCATCTAACTCTCTTTAGATGCAATTTTCAATTATGTTGTTTCATAATCTTTTGGCCCTTATTTGTGGATATTTATGAAATTTTCTTTTTAATAAGATAAGGGAAAATAATTGTTAAATTAATCTTGATTATAATTTTTTTATATAAACATTAATATATTTGATTTTTCTCATCTTTTATAATGTTAAAAAAACAACTCTTATTGTATCTTTTACTCACAACTTCTTAAATTTCCTTTGATAGTCTCATCAAATTTTTCTTTAATTGATTAACAAAATGAAAAAAGATAAGATCAATTATGATCTTTGCTACATTCAACTCGATCAAAACTTAATCATTAAAGTAAAATATAAAATTAAAAAAATATCAAGATTTGAATATATTCTTTAAGGTTAAGACCTCATTCCACACATCAATAAAATTCTTTACAATGATGATTGTATTAGTGAAATTTAATCAAGGATGAAATTAATGTGTTCAACAAAACTCGTAATTACGATATGATAAGAAGAAAAATTGACTATTAAAAACATTAAGTAAAAATTGAGTATATTTATAATTTCACAATATTTGAAATTTAAATCCTAAACAAAATCAATGAATAATAAATAATAATAATAATATATAATAATAATAATAATAATAATATATAATATATNACTAAAAATAAATGAACTAAATGAAAATTGCAATAAAATAAAATTTCAATGAAATAATTACTAATTATTCAATTTAAATGAATGTATTATTTAATAATATATTTCAAATACTTATAAATAACAAATTATATTTTTTAATATATTATGATAGTGTTGATATACTTAATTATGAATGTATTAATTTGTTTTATTTGGTTAATTAACTATGAATATATTTATTTTGATTTAATTACTACTATTTTAGATAATATGGTTACAAAGCTATTTATTTATAAAAATAATTTGAATATTTTTATATTTAATTAATTGATTAGTGTATGATTCCTGCTTAAAAAGTAAGTATGAATCCCTTCCCTAAATCCAAACAAAAATACAAGCTTAGGAAAAATTCAATCTCCTTCAGCCAAGAAAACAGTTGTGCAAAATACAAAAAAAAAACGTCTGTAGGGACTAGATTACCTGGCGAATTCCAACAAAAATCATTTACAATTCCCAACAATAGCAAAGGTTAGCATAACCTCACTCAACCTCTCGGAAGATCTAGTCAACAGGACATAAAAACTATTCATTCACAAGTTAGGCCAAAAACCCAGAAGAAATGGAAAGAGGGTTGTCGCCAGAAAGGGAAAGAGGATAAAAGAGAAAGAAGAAATGGAAGGGAAAGAGAAAAAGAAAAGAAAAAATATTTTTACCTCGAGGATAAAAAAGAAAAACACTTATCACATTTTTAAAATAACATATTATTTTTTTATTATTATATCTAATTAAACTCATAAAATATTATTTTTATTTATTAAAACTCTTATTTTGTATAAATTTCACTAAAATTCATCAATTATATTAGGTCAACACCTGCTTATAAATCAATATGTATAAGCTATATTTTATGCTTTTAAAATGGATTGAAAACAACCAAAAATTTTGTTGATTCAACCAAATCCATTTTTTAATATTATGTAAATATGAATTATATTTATTTAAACAATTTAAATATAAACTTAATATGAACTTATTAGTTTGAATTTTATTGGTTTGATCTATCTTTATTTTTTGGATTGTTTTATTTAAACGATTTAAATATAAATTTCTTCATAATATATATTATTAAAAGCATTTACTATTTTTTAAAAAAAATCATTAGCCGAATAATGTCAAAGACAAAAAAAAAATTAGAAATCTGTTTAAATAAAGTTTTTTATTATTCTTGTAATAATTCTAGGAATTATTATAAAACATAAATCTTTTTAATGTTTATATGTATTGATTATAAAATTAAAAATTTAGTAACTTTACATATTTTAATATTTAAATAATTAGTATTCGTTTTTAGAAAAATAATTAGTATTCAAATATTATGTTATTTTTTATGTTATTATTTATTATTTTAAAGGATAAATTTTGAAAATTTAAAAAGAATGTAAATTTATTCAACTTTATATTTTTACACACAAAGATAGTTTTGTAAATTTATATTACATTTTTAATAAAATACTTTAAAATTAAATTTTGCAATGTAATTTTTTCAACAATTACATTTTTTATAATCATCAATTTTCTATGTTATACCAAACGTAACAAAATTATCTTTCATCAATCACGATCTTAACCATCACATCCCTATTAAGAGCTTGTTTGGCCTGACTTTTTTCTAATTTAAAAACTATTATGAAGTTTTTATGAAAAATAATAACTTTTAAAATTAAGTTAAAATTGTTTGGTAAGTTTTTTTTTATAAGTTATAATTTTTGTTAAAATTATCATAGAAAGTATTTTTTTGAGAGGGTAATATTGTAATTATTTTTAATAAATAAAGATATTTTTGAAATAAAAATAAATTTTTTTATATTTTTAAAAGAAGAGAAGAAAAAACTTTTCTTTGGAGCTTTTTTTTAAATTCTTTTTTTAAAAAATTTTGTTTTTTAAAAAAATTATTTTTAAGAGTTTATAAAAAATCATATTTGACCTTATTTTTATTTTTAAAAAATAAATTAATTAAAAAATTAAGTCAAACATGCACTAATTACATTCTTTGTTAAATACTAAACACCACCAAGGTTAAAAAGCAAAGGCATCTTCGTATTTGTACAAATGCAATCAAGGATAAAAAAAAATAAAAAGAAAAATGTCAACGAGAGTAAAATGGGAAGAAGGGAGAAAGGGTGCAGTGCTTTCCAGCCAGTGCACCCTTCTCCCTCCAGTGCGACGAGGGGGATGAAGCACGGCTGGAAGGCCCTCAACAGCGCCCAACCCCCTCGGCTCCCCGAACCGAGGCACGGTTATGGTGAGGGTCAGTAGCGCCGCCATGGCCGAAAAAATAGGCTGCCGAATGGGTCTCAAAAGAAACTTTCAAAATTATGACATCATTTTTATTTTTTAGTTAATTTTTTCATTATAAACCATTAAGACAGGTTGATGCTATTGTTAGATATATACAAAGGTTTAAGCAAAATGATTAGATAATATTAATACCAAATTGCTATAGATTTTTAATTTGGTGGTTGATTCTAATTAATGTTACCTCATTTGTCGTCACGCTGCTTCCAGTGAAAATCTAACTCATGACCATTTTTCTTTTCTCTTTCCGTCGAATCAAAGACCCTTTTTTATGAAAGTTACGTGCTATTTTTTTATTTAAACAAAATCTTTTGGTACATATGTTGGTATTCCTTCTCTACTCCTTAGTTTTCTTTGTTTGGGTAGAGAGTTGGAATTTTGGTTGCAGCCTTGCAGGGGTGAAGACATGGTGGAAGTTGCAAAATTGTTTGCCAAATGCCAAAATATTAGGTTGCGTTTTACTTTTTAGGCTCTATTTAATTAAACATCACTGTTTCTATTTTAATGTAAGTTTTTTGTCTTTTCTATTTGAATCATTTTGCTTATCTTAATAAATAAATTAGGGCTGCCACGTTAGAGTGTTGGCCTTGGCTGAAACTGCGTGGAACAAAAACCTTAGTTAATGGAGATTAAAATGCTCAAAATCCACATTTATCTACCAGTCATTCAACTTTTTGACATATTTTTAATGACCTTTTTTTTTTTATATAAATATCATCTATAAGTATTTTTGAATTGTTGGTTCCTGACTTGTTCAATAATATCTTTAATGGGTTTTTAGTGACGAATCCTTTGCACGTTTTAAAATTATGGTTATATTATTTTGTGTTGAAATTTAATGTTATTAAATTAACCATTAATTAGGGTATTAAAATATTTTAATTAATCTTAAAGAGTGTATTAAGTGTTAGTAAAATACTTGTCATGGCGAAGAAAGACTCGTTGAAAAGATCATGGGATACCCATACACCTGGCCTAAACATTGTTCCATGAAAACTAAATGAAAAAAGAATCTTCACCCAGGACGAAACAATTACTAATATTAATTTCTGTTCTGACATATCACTTAACAGATTCGTGCATACACGATGAAACTATTTTCCTATACGATTAATTTGTTTGGCAGCTGAGAATATGGAGGAGAAATGGAAAATTTTGGACCAATGCGAGACAGACGTTTTGTACTGTTCCATTGTGCCTAGCAGAATAGAAGAGAGTAACTGGTTGGTGCTTGCCTGGCCTGTGACAAATAGCAAGGCCGCTAACCAAACCTGTCGAAGAACTACACTAGTTATTTAAGTGCAGATTTAGCAAACAAGTCAGAAATTGGTGACCCAAACTACATATTCTCAACCGAATTCTCGAACCAACATTTGTTTCAAACTCCTCGTACGAAACAATGACATGCAACTACCACCTCTCCTGACGTTGGATTCAAGTTCAGACCTTTCCATAAACCCATCCCAAGGGTTGAGAGATTTTTTCTTATAACAGTAACATCTTGTCTTCACCTAATATTTCATGCTTTAGTCTTTATCAGATACTTGCTTGATAATTGTGATTGATAGTATAAGAGAAATAACATTAATACTGCTAATGATAGGTTAAGTAGTCACTGATAGATTTACAGAACTCAGCCTCTATTGCTCTGCATTTCTTGCCAGTACTCATTGCTTTTCATGTGGAGCTGACCCCATTTCTCATAGTACTTGCCAGTACTCTGCATAACAATTCAATATGTCCACCATTTTCTATCCAACAAAGTGAAAAATATTACTTTTTAGGTATAGTATTTACAATCATTTATGTAATTTTGCCAAACAAAATCAATTTGTTAGAAATTTCTATCATTTGATGCACAGGACTTAACATCTGGAATTGGCATATTGTTGTTATTTATTAAAGTAATATAATGCAAAACTGGATTGAAGCAAGGGGCTTAGGGCAGGATTACTTGTATGATATAGGTGATCGATAACCTAATGAAATTGTGAAAGACCATTCAGTATGTAATGTAAAAAAAGATTACTAAACAATAAACATGATGATTAATATAACAGTATAATACAAACTCCATGAATTAGAGTGAGAGCAAATGAATTTACAAAGGAATGAAGTAGACAGTTGTGAAACCAGCACGCATAAATGGAGAAGATTTATTTTTCTTTTCCTAATTGTGCATGAGAAATTACAAATTGAATGATGGACAACAATATAGCAGCACGAGGGTTGTAGCCTCAGGAAAGATCACAAAGAAGTGTAAATATATCTCACTCAAAACTTGATCCAGAAATATTTGTAGGATAAGTAGTACTTTCGAATGGCATCTTGTGAGAAAAAAGATTCAAATGCCTTCTTGACTCCTGACTGCTGCACTAAGAAGCCTTGAATGATGCTTAGTTTGCCCGCACTGCAGTTTTGATCAACATCAAATTCAGGACATATTGCGCCAAGCAGAACAGATATGATAAATAATCAGTGGATAATGAATACGATCTCAATGTTCAACTCACTGTGAACGCCATAGATTAAACTTAGAAAAAGTGGCCAGGCTCAAGTTTTCAAAGAATTGTGGAATGTGGCACTGGCTTCCTTAGAGCTAAAGCAAGCAGATAAGCTTATCTGGAATTTCAAGAAAGCTTGATTGTTCTAATAATTGTTGATACATATATATTTTCTATGAATTAGTAAACCAACTGAGCTTTGGCTTGCAAATGCTTTGCTTCAATAGCAGATAAGAGAGAGAAGAAGAAGAAGAAAAAGAAACGGGGGTAGAAGATTATCACATGTCATATGCAAGAATGATCATCACATCCTCAACCATTCAGATTTCACAACCTCCTCAACTGCTAAAAGAAAACTTAAAGGCTGCAATTCCCACAGTGCACCAAAAGCAAGTCAATTTTGTTTAATCTGTTATAGGCTTTAATCAATTAACGTTTCTTGAAGATGTTTGTTTTGCTCCCAAGTAATACATATACCAATTTGGGGGTGTGCCAGCAGTGATTGCATCCCATTCACAGGTCAAAGTAACTTATAGAGCTTGAATATGGGTGATGGGTCTAATGTTCAAGCCCAGCTGAAAAGAAATTTGGGTTGGGCATAGGGGAGTCAACATAAAGCAACTGCTACTACAGGCCAACAAAGGCAAAACCAGTTGATTATTTTCAAAATTGGTTTGCTCATGCCCTTTCTCATTCCTGCCTGAATCATCATTCATTAAGCATCAGAGACAAGGCTGCCAACCAATAAACATAACAACATGGCAACTGTGCGTGTGCATGTGTATATGTGAGTGAACGTGTGCATAAACATGCCCAAAAACAAGAACATCACAGACACAGCCAGAAGAAAGAAAGAATATTGCACACAGTTTCATATGAATCACTAATTGAAAATGATATTTCTTCAAGCTAAACTCCCCTTCTTTTAAATGTACAAGATCAGTGACAAGAACTCCTTTCATCAAAATATTCAAGGTTAATAAGCAAAGTAGAGGAAGGCAGGAGAAAGCTAGGATTCAAGACTAATATAAGAGAGTAGCTAATTTTGCCACAATGTACATGTTAAATCACAATTCAACAATATGAGGTACAAGAAAGCAGAAGCAAGAAGTTGGCATTTCATTCTGCATTTTGGTATACTGACCTCAATCAGCTGTTTCTGATGTTTGACCATGTTGTTCCTCAATCAAAGATTGAACTCTCTGCAGTGAAAATCAAATCAAAGTCCAAGAGCAGATGCATAAATACTGTTAAAGACAAAAAAAACATATAATGCTTGCTTTACCTTCACAGAGCTCCCAACCTCCTCTAGTTTTTGTAATAATGCAAGATCCCCTGAATGAGGGATAGCATCAAGCTTAGACCTTGGTGGAGAAAGCTGCAATCAAAAAGAAAGAAAAAGAACATTAACCCTATTCCTTATTGAACATTAATTAAGACAGAGGCTGACAGATTGAAAATAAACAATGTCTTGATGGATTCTCTAGGTTTATAGTTAAAAGCCTTTAAAAGCCCTATCATACATAACCCAACTAATTACAGAAACTATTAGATTGACTGGCATACCCAAGAAGCTGGTGAATGAATCCTAAAATTTGGAGTATCTTCAATTGCAGACACCTGTCGAGAGAAAACTTGGGTCCTCATATTTGAAAGGCGTGTCAAAACAGCCTTAAAATGAGCATGGAAAGGCATAGTTAACATTCTCTTCTTAGAAATCAGCAATACAATAATGATTAGATAATAAGAAATACCTTCCTAAAAGCACTTGGATTTGCAATGCCTTGAATTTGCACATCATCATTCGGCGGCCTTCTTACACCAACATTCTCAATTCTAAGAGAGTATACACCAAAAAGGGACTGCAGATATCCTAAAGGACAACACCGAAAGATTATATTTATTAAAACATTCAAAATAAAAACCTTTATCTAGACAATTAAAGAACATAAATTCTTTTCACCTTGTTCAATTACAACATCCGCAACTGAAGGCAGTAGAACATGCTTCTCCTTCTTTAAAACCCCAAAACATGGAAATGGAACTGGCCTTGTTACCTGAATTAGAAAGCTAAATGTCAGCGACTGCCTATTCTATTGAATGTATTTACCTTTGTAGTTAATGCATTTATTCCATTTTTGTGAATATATCTCAAAATAGCACCCTAACCAGTGTTCTAATCAGAAGCATGCTTTAAACAAATAAAAATAAGAAAGAGAAATGGTGAATTTTACTTTGTAAACGATGGAGTTTGGAGTGAGATAGAGCTTTCGGGATCGAATATCTTTACGGAGAATATATCTTCGAACGGGAATGTATAGGAGCATGAACAAGCCAATACCCCAAGCTAGTATCAAAAGCAATGAAAACAAAACCCATTGAGCCGTCTGATATTTGACGAAATTCTCTTCCATCTCCTGAAACGACGCCGTGTAAAGAACCGACTCATCCTCTGCCTCCGTACCTTCTTCTCCGGTAATAGACTCCGACAACAAACTTCTCTCTAAGCTCTCGATTTCCACTACTTCATCTCCAGTTCCCATCTTAAAACCAAAAAAAAAAGCCCAAAATTATAACTTGCGACCGAATCCGCATCCGGAATTATCTTTCTGAAAAAGGAAAGAAAAGGTGAAATAGCTTACCTAATGCTCTTTATGGGGCAGTTTTCCGAGGTCTTTCACTTGGTGTTGTGGAAAGGGAAGACGAAGAGTAGAGCACAACGCGAAAAGAGTGGTCGTCTGCGTCCAAGGTGCGCCGCTTCAATTATGTTCGTGACAAAACGAAATGACAACGTGAGGGTGGGAGTATGGTGGATTAACTGCTCTTTGCCATCATGATCGTTGATGTTGATGAAGAATCATGAGAGCCTGATCCAGCATTTCTGATTTGGTGTTTAACGGTGGAAAATTGGTTGGGAAAGAAAGGAGAGGACCGGTAGGTGTTTTGGGATTGCTTGACCCTTTTTTGTTTGGAATCTTTGACCGTTATTGTCAGGTGAATGATAATGAACCAATGAGAAAAAAATTAGTATGTTATGAAATAAACATTTATTATTTTAATTATGAGATACTTAAAAATTATCTTAAAGTATTTAAAAATATTTACATAACTTTTTTTATCATATTAAATTAATTTTTTATATTTTATTTTAAATTAAATACATTTTTATAATTAACTATTAATTAAATATCATTACTTAAAATTTTAACCATTATTTTTTGCTTATATGGCATTGACATAAAAAGTAAAAAAATTAAATAATTATATCGTCATATCATATTAACATATCATGTAATTATTCATAAAATAAAAATATAAAAATTTGATTGTATATTCAAATTTTATGTTTTGATTAATTACGATTAATATAAAAATTTATTTGATTCAAAATAAAAATATAAAAATTTAATTAAATGTAATAAAAAATAAAATTTTATTTAAAATTTTCTTAATAATTGGATGCTTGTTTAGATATTATATTTTGACAAAATTTGTTAAATATTTATATTAGAATTATATTCTATTTTCTCACATTTTTATTAGAAAAAACACAGATAAAAATTTTCTTGGTGACACTTATAACATGATTTTGTTTTTTTTTTTGTGAGGGGGTTGTTGAACAATACGACGGGCTTTTCTCTCTCTAAATTGTTAAGGCTGCAAGGCCCATTAAAAGTAGGCCTTGGTGGTTTGCAATTCCTATAGTGCTGGTTGGTCCTAATAGGCTGATATTGACATATTGCATGCGCTTCAGGAAACGAAAAAAGCCCATGTTCCCACCTTGGAACCTCGTGTAGTGATGATCATATTATCAATTCATCATTTCACGGTTGAAATAACAAAAAGCAATCTTCCCTCCCAATCAAGGACTTGCCCAGTGTCAGAAAACCAATGTGGACAGCTGCTCCTGTCCTTAGCTGCTTTGAACTGCCGCTTTCCGACCAGAAAAACCTATGCCCAAACAAATTTCTCGACTCATCATAATCAACACAATCTTTTATGTTATCTCCAGACACGACCGCGTTGCAATAATTTCTTCCATACCTCTCCATATCACATGCTGCACTGTTGTTACCCTTATTTAAGTTATGGCTGGGATTAAAGAGTCGGTTTTCCTGTCTAGGACAAAACCTATGGCCTTCTTCGAACCATGTCCCATGCCCTTTGGGAAACATTTTTCCTCTCCACGAATAACTTGGCTTTTACTTCTTTTTGTACTAGGATGGTTGGAAACCCCAAAACCAAAAAACCATCGACAAGAAAAGGAAACATTGTTTAGGTTAAAATTTCATTTTATGTACACGCATACATAATTGTCCGTTGCCTTGAAATAGGGCTCCATATTTTTCTTTTAACTAGTCTCCTGATATTGTGCTGTTCATTGTTGCAGCATTTTGGTGGAACCTCTCCTGCCAGAGGGCAAGTTGGGTTACTTGCGTCCAAGAAAAAACACAGGGACAAATGATCAAAGTGTTCATTGATGATCCCTTGCAAAAGTTACCAAGACCTAGCTAGTTTTTTTGGACCCCCTTGTTTTTCGGACATATCCTTGGTGGTTTGTAGCATCTGCTCATAAAACATCCAAAAACCATTTAAAGCACATATTCCGTACACGACTTTGATCTGTGAAAAAAAAAAAGAAGGTTTTTCCGTCATTTGGAAGAAAAAAACAATGGCCAGATATGGAGGAATGACTGCATAAAACTTAGATATGAGAATAACTATTCATTTTATTTTTTTAATAAAAATAAAAAATCCTAAAATCTTCAAATTTGTCATTTTAAAATCTAAATAGATCAAATTAAATTATCCCTGAAATTCAGTTGTTTATAGATTTTCTATTTTTTTATCAAATAACTTAACAATGTGATTTCTTTTTAAAAAATTGAATTTTATTTTTAAATGAAAAAATTATGCATCAATTATTAAGATAAATACTCAAATACTCTAATAATATAATATATAAAAGAAATATCTTTCACGTATACAAATGCATGAATGATGTAATTAATGGAACCGAGACTAATAAAAAAACTAAAAGCCAAACATGAAAAGAACAGAGGAGAAGGAGGATTGAGGGAAACAATGTTAGGAGTGAAGATGAGGATTGTTTAGTGTCGAGTCAAAATCAGGATTGAAAGAGCAAGCGCACATGGAAGGAAAAGGGGACTAGAGGGGGGTGGCCTTGGCTGTGGGCCCTGGGCTTGGGGGTGGGGAGCTATAGCAATCAAGGGTCAGTCCTCGAAGCATCATACGTTTTCACGGGCGCAGGACCATAAACACGATGATGAGGTGTAGCTGCCCCCACGTCAGGTGGCTACACCATCTATTGGTTGGGTTATCCTTCTGGCCCACTCCCAGACCAATTTGATTGACAAAGTAGGCCGATGTCCTTAATTCGATTCAGGCCCATCTCCCCGTGACCTGGCCCACTTCACTTCCTTCCTGTCGGGGTCAGCCAGCTCTCACCAATGTCTAAGTTTCCTTGCCTATTGATGCCGACTTTTCCTCTTCTTCTCTATTTTCCAGGGGGATGATGAAAAACGACAAGACATGGAAGTCTTATATTTGTCAAAAATATCAAAGCTATTTCACTTTTTATATTTATTTTTATATTCCCGTATTTTTCCTTAAAAGTTAGATTTTGCTATACTTAATTATTTCAAATGAACAATGACATTTAAATTCATCTTTGAGTAAAATTGGTTGTTAATTTCACAATAATTTTCTAGTCAAACATTTGGGTGAGTGTTTATATCTATGTATTTGGCTTATGAGCCTCTATCTATCTCTTATTAGTGATAAAATTTTTGTGTCGGATGTTACGTTTTCTTGATCTTTTCTTGATCAATTTTTTTCAGAATGCTTAAATAAAATTTAACCTTGATTGAGAAAAAAAAAATTTTCTTGTTGAGCAATTAGGTTTATGAAACTGTTTGTTCAAAGCTTTTCGAATTTTTTTTTTGAATAAAACACATGGTCATTCCGCTTCAATCATTACTAACAATAATTTACCTACAAATTTCTTAATGTCAACCATTTGTGTCGATACTAGTGCTAGGAGTTGAATCATGTCCAAATTCAGTTGCCTTCCTCTTTAAGTTTTATAGTAATTAGGGTTACTAACTAAATTAAGAATATGATTATGTTAAATTAAGGGGAACATGATTAAACTTCGCATCATTTATAAGAGTTTGACTAACACTTCATGATTTAACTTTTTAATACGATCATGCCAGTGCATTAATTAGCACAAGTAAAGTATATAACTATAATGGGGATGTCTCCATGAATATTTTGATTTCAGTAACCTATTCTTTTGGTCTCCCCTTTATTGCTAAAGTATAATTTTTCAATACGAAAATGTTCTCTAAAATAATAACAATAATAATAATAAAAAGGGAAGAAATCAAGAAGGCAGAAGATTGACCTTTGAATGATGAAAACAATGAAACGACAGAAAACAGCCATTAGGAGGAGGCATGATGGAAAAATATGTATCATTTTCGACGTTTGTCAACTTGTTATTTCACCTGAAAGTTAGGCTGATATCGATGCTCCCCCATTTTCAATAGGATAAGATTCAATAATTAAAACCTTCGCAAAAGTTCAAACTGGCTGCATCATACCCATTGGCATTTACCAACTTCATAGCTGTAATTAAATACACTTTTATTCTTCAATAAATTATTTGTAATTATTTACTCATTCTTTTTTTTTTCCCTTGGAAATTTAATAGAAAAAAAAGAGACAGGAAAAATCAATGTCTATTCTACTTAATAGCCAAGGAATTCGATTGGCTAATTAGTGTACACTGATTTTGCTGCTTTTAATTAAAGTAAGTACGTAAAAATGAGTTGGAATTCTATCCAATTTGATTACTTTTTTTTTTTTCCTTAAAGTTAATTAAAACTTGAAACAACCGGTAAATATTTTGTCTCTTTAATCTTTATCGTATTACAAGCTAAGTTTGCAAGGTTGAAAGTGAATGGTAAAAAAGGATACGATTTGGACAGAGATTTTTTTAAAGTTGATCTGTATCTCTGGTAAGAAAATATGTATATTTTATTTTTAATTATATAAATAAAACATAATTATTGAGAAAAAACAAAGAGAAACACATATTTAATATATGACATGAATTCTAATGTAAGTTAATTTAAAATATTTATTAACAATGAATCACTTATATTCTTTTTAAATACTTTTATTTATAAAGACGTATTAGTTAATTTTAATGAGATGACAAGATACTATTGTTAATTTAGAGTGTGTAGGACTCTACGTATTACATCAAATGTATATTCATCTATATTCATGAACACTTTTAATTCAAGAAATATAATATATATAAAGACTTTAATAAGACATTTCATTTATATGGCTGTTAATTAGCATTCGTCTGAAAAAAAAAAAAAAAAGAGAAGAAAAACCGGAAACAGATAGATTTTTCCACCACCGTCCCCATGCATATCGATCTAATTAATTTATGGGACATATAATAATGGCAAAATACTTAGTTAATGTCCTGCTCGTGTCGGATTCCAAACCATACAATAATTCAATAGCGTTCGGCAGTCAGAGAAGAAAAGCCTGCTACGACCTTACATTAATAAAACAAATGTAATAACTCTATATATACATAAACTTATACCCCCCCCCCCCCCCCCCCCCGCCCA